>NC_045440.1:99381472-99427638 GCF_002776525.5 Piliocolobus tephrosceles
CTGGACATTTTTCTTCAAATATTTTTTCCAGTCTCCTATTCCCCCTCCTCTCCTTTGGAGTTCCAATGACAGTTATATTAGGCTGTTGGAGTTGTCCCACCACTGATGCTCTGTTAACTTTTTTTTTTTTTTTTTGAGATGAAGTCTCGCTCTGTCACCCAGGCTGAAGTGCAATGGTGCAATCTCAGCTCACTGCAACTTCTGCCTCCCAGGTTCAAGCGATTCTCCCTCCTTGGCCTCCTGAGTAGCTGGGATTACAGGCACCCATGATCATGCCTGGTTAATTTTTGTATTTTTGTGATGATGGGGTTTCACCATGTTGACCAGGCTGGTCTTGAACTCCTGATCTCAGTTGATCCTCCCGCCTTGGCCTCCCAAAGTGCTGGGATTACAGGTGTGAGCAGCTACCATGTCCAGACAGCTCTGTTAACTTTTGAAACTATCTGTTCTCTCTGCGTTTCATTTTAGGTAGTTTCTATACCTCAATTTTCAAGTCCAACGAATCTTTTCTCTCCTGCAATGTCTAGTCTGCCATCGCTTCCATCCAGTGTATTTTAATCTCAGGCACTGTAGTTTTCATCTCCAGAAATTCAATTTGGATCATTTATATTTTCCACATTTCTATTTAACTTTTTGAAATATAGAAGAACTCAAAATAAAAACTATTTTGGTGTCCTGCTCTGCTCTGGGGATGGTTTCTACTGATTAATTATTTTCCTCATTATAGGTTGTGTTTTCCTGCCTCTTTCCATGTCTGGTTCAGAACAGACGCTATTTCCAGCCCTATGTGAGCATCAGATACTGTTCCCTTTAACATTTTCAGATGATTCTTTCTCCAGCCTTTACATGGCTCTTTTTTGGACTGCCTTTCCCTAGATGACATCACCCTCATTTCCTCCAAATCCGGTATCTGGTGTCCAATATTTTGAAAGGGTCTCTTCCTCACTGGCAAAGCCTGAGGCTTACCAAAAGCAGAAAAGGGAAGTAAAAAGTGTGATTCCTACTAAGATGAAATGGAGAAAAGCACTCAATGGTTTGCTGAAGCCTTCAGTGTGTTACATGCAAAGGAGTGGTTTTGGTATTTGGGAAAGGAAGGTTAAAGAGAGCTGCTTTATTTATTTCTTCTCAATGAATATGGGATCATCTTTCCATGATTAAAGTCAAGAGCCGGGCGCGGTGGCTCACGCCTGTAATCCCAGCACTTTGGGAGGCCAAGGCGGGCGGATCACAAGGTCAGGAGATCAAGACCATCCTGGCGAACACGGTGAAACCCCGTCTCTACTAAAAATACAAAAAAATTAGCCAGGCGTGGTGGCGGGCGCCTGTAGTCCCAGCTTCTAGGGAGGCTGAGGCAGGAGAATGGCGTAAACCCGGGAGGCGGAGCTTGCAGTGAGCCGAGATCACGCCACTGCACTCCAGCCTGGGCGACAGAGTGAGACTCCGTCTCAAAAAAATAAATAAATAAAAATAAAGTCAAGAGGACCTGCAGTATTTGGGACATACATTGCTAGATTAAGCATACATAGATCTCAAACCACTTCAGGCTCAGTAAATTGCAATCTTTGGTTTGTTTTAAACTAAAATGGCCTATTTCCACATTCTCAGAGACACCTAGGATTTTCAGCTGTAACATTCTGTGCTTCTAAGGATCTCGAAATATTTGATAGATGTTTTATTTTATACCTCCTTTATAACCGTGGAGATAAATTCTATCAAGCTTTCAGCTGCCTTGCAACATTACTATAGGTGATGGGATTAGCACCACAAGATAAGAAGTTGGAGAGTCCCATATTTTCTACTCCCGCTCCTGTGCTCCAGGCATGTATTGCCTTTTCCATCTGTGTTTGCCCAGCCTACTCTTAAAAATAAACCTAGGCCATTTGCCAAGAGGATTAAAAGGCACTGGGCAGTAAGGATGCCTAAACCATGCAGAATGTGTTGTCCCCTCTTTATCCTTCCCAGGCTCTTAGCCTTTCCTGGCAGCCTGACTTTGTGGGGATTCTCAGAGTTTTGCTATAGGTAAATATTTGTGTTTCTTTTGCATTGCAGATACAGGGAGCCAAGGATGCAAGGATTCCAGGTGAGGGGACTGCAGCATTGGAAAACATGGTAGAATTTGGGTAAAATTTATCTTCAGATGAAAACAGTACCCTCCTAAGGACTTGTCAGATGATGGTCTGCAAAACAATTATGTTTTCCTCAGTGGCCTGGGGCAGTATCCACATGGGGTTTTTATGGTTCTGGAGTTCCACATGGCCCCGTCTCTTTCCAAAATCACATTCGAATAAATGCACTTCAGAAGCTAAAAGTAATTTTAGTAACCCTTCTTTCATTGTATCTCTTAAACATGGGGAATCCCATGTATAATCCTAGGCAACATGGTGTATAATAAATAATATAATAAAAATAATAAATTTTGACCCCTCTCAAATTCTCTCATACTCCAAAGCTGCCCCATAGCATCTACACCTCTCAATCTGCTCTAAAACTTTCCCTCACATTCAACATGAGGGTCTTTCCTCATCCGTGATTCTCTCCACTATCACTATTTTCTACCTTGCTACCACAGCAGAGAATGCCACAGGAGTTACCACACCTCCCAGGCTGCATTAGGAAAGCTGGGAGACCTCGAGACTTCATACTTCCTTTGCTCTCCACAGAGGGAAGCTGGGAGGACCTCTGGGAATTGCATTTTTTCCCTTGCTCTGAGTGCTTTTCTTGCAAGTCAGTGCAAGGGAGAATTACTAATAATTAAAGCTTTTCTCCACTATATATTTAATCAGTAATGGAAAATGCATTTGAGAAAGCTTCCAAATGAACCCCTGGGGTCAGCCATAGTGATAAGAAATGGCCTAAGAGGCTGGGCGGGATCATTAATTGCCAGCCCAGTGGGTGGCCAGAGCTTCCAAAAGGCAGATCTCTAAGGGAAGACTTGGGGGATGGCTCTGGTCAAGGCAGAAGTAGAAATGTGTGGTCCAGACTCCCTGGCACCCCTTTAGGAAAATTCAGGCTTGCTTGTAGGTCTCTTACAAATGCTTCAGTGGCACCTGGAGTGGTTCAGACTTAGGGGACATACGGGACATGTTGATGAGGCATTACCCAGTGGCTAGGGATGGCCAGATGCTTACAGCTGGGCTGAGGATAGGAGCTTGGAGATCAGAAAGAGGCAGTGTGAATCAGGGAAGCAGACTGTCAGCAATGGGGGCAACTAGTAAGTGGTCATTGTCTATAAATCTAGAAGAAGGCACTGGGGGACTAGGGTCCCAGTAACTGGGACTTATGGGCAATACTGGAAAGATCAGGGTGAATATTTTGTCCTAGAGGAATGGAGATCCTGGTCGTGAGAGGCACCTGATGCAGAGGAATTAGATAAGGATGCAGTTATCAGAAAAGAGACCTAAATCAAGGTGACGGGCCACAGGGAACAAGACAGAGCCTTACTGTTAGACTCGAGAGATAAGATCAGTCCTGGACTATCAGAAAACTCAGTGCAAATGAGCCCTTGAAGTACAAAGTATAAGCACCCAAGGTGCCTTTTAGGAGAGGCTGCCAGACACTGGTTAGAGCATGGGGTAAATGAGAATCCTGGCTCTTTGACCTCCCCTCCACCTGGGAAACGTTACCTCATCTCTCCCAGTCCAGTTTCCTTATCTCTGAAAGGGTGTCAGTAATTCCTACCTGCGGAGTAGTTATAGACATTCTGATACTTGGTAATGCAGAATGGGGTTGGAAAACCTGCCAGCTCTTAACACTACACTTGATACTATCAAGTGGGATTTCATTCTCCAGATCACTTGATCCTACTGAGCTGGCCTTGATGCTGCAGTGCAGGGTGTAAAACATGTCGGCTCCTCTCCTCCTCCTCCCACTCCACCACTGTCATCATCATGTCTCATCCACCCATTCAGATCAGGAATGGCCCCAGAGCCTGGGTGTGGATTCTGCAGATGAGTGTTGGGGACATGCTGGCATGACATGCAGACACATGTACAAACACGATGGCCCCAAATTACTCGAATATGTTTGTCAGTCAGTGGTTTGGCACTGGAAACCCCTGTCCATAAAAGCGATATTATGAACAATGGTTTGGTTCCCAGATTGGCCTACAGTGCCTTTCTTGCTGAGGGTAAAAAGGGTAAGCATAGCGCCACCATGAGGTGGGGATCCCATCTGCATTCTTGCTTTTAGGACTGACCTTTAGAGCTGAGGACTTGATAGAGGGAAGTTGTGGGAATCCACTCGGAGCTAAGGGGAGCTCTAAAAGCCACACAAAAGCTCTCCCAGGCCCACATTTCTCTTGGTTCCATACTGTGACCAGCTCCTGGTGAGCTGCAATAAGACCCCCAGAGTGGAAGCTCAGATTTTCCAGGATTGAGAGTGGGGGATAAGGGAGTGTCTGAACCTTCCTTGCTGGTACCCGTTATCCTCTCTCTTCTCCACTGCTCCTGCAGAAGCCACTTCAGTGAGTGAGAGCATCTGTTCCTGCCATTTGCCAGCTGTTGTAAGAGAATCAAAAGTCTCATATGAGGCTATGATAACAATTTAATGATGAGCCTGTGAATTAGAGCATAACAGCAGAATTGCCGCTTCATTTTCGGGCTTAGATGAGTGGAGCTGACTTTATCCTGCCTGACCACGCAATGAGCCATGCAATGCTCCTCCGTGGATGAAGCAGGTGAAATTCTCCAGGAGGGGGGCGAGAGGAGGAAGAGCAATATCAAACTTGATCAGGTGATACTGACCAGAGGAGAGGTAACAGAATCTGATGCTCAGATAACATGGGATCTGCAGCAATATCCAACTCATCACGAGTTGTTGGAGAAAGAGGAGGTTTAATTAATGGATTATTTTAGACAACTGCAAGCAAATGCTTTTTCCCAAAAATGGAAACTTCTAAAAGCACATTCATCATTGTTCCATGCTGTAATGGAGTTGTGTCCTGAGGAGCTTTTGAGGCATGTAAGGCTATTTGCCCTGGCACTAGATGACCCCCTCCTAATATGTTTTTCTATTTGGGGACTGTTCTCTCTCACCCTCTTGCTGTCTTTTGCTGCCAGCTACCACTTCTCAGTGTGTCATCTCTCAGCATTTCCCCACTCTGCTTGCCTGTCTTTTTAACTCTGCAGGAACTGAAGGTTACCAGGGAAAACCAGAAAATCAACCTGCTAGAGCATAATCTTACATCTCACTGCATTCTAAGGCAATTGAGTTGGATTAAGGTGGATCTTCACCTTGATTTCCTCTATATTTATTTATTTCCCCTCTATTTGCCATCACTGCCACCCATATTCTCAAAACACACAGATACACACACACACACACACACACACACACACACACTCATTGAAGACCAAGGCCCTGATTCATATCTTTTTTCTCCATCTCTAAACCTGCCATTACTGCCCTTAGATCTAATCCATCAGGGTTCCTACCCTGGGCCCCATGTTTTAGAGGACCCTGCTCTCTAAGAGACAAGAAATCTAAGGGGCCAAGGGAAGAGTCTCACAGACAGCCCATGCCCCCTCTTTCAAAACTATGTTCTAGGACCTTGAAAGTGCCTGCCCCATGTGGCCCTCGGCCGACTTCCAGGGACTCCTCCACAGGTCTGTCCTCCAGAGGGTGAGCAGTGCTACTGGTGTGTGCACTCCTAGGGGCATCCAAGTAGCTACTGGATGGGAAGGTGTGAGTGGAGCTTGGATGGTCAAGCCCATCCCACCTACCCTGTCCTCCTTGTTCCACATCTCAGAATAGATTGGGGTGGGTGTGGGAAAAGAAGGCAGGCACCTCCATTACTCTTGCAGAGGCTACACAAATCTTAGGGGCAGACTGAATCTCCATTTAATTCTGGAACATGTCAGTGCCTTTGTGGATGGTCCATTCAACACACTACCAGCCTTATGAGTTCTTGACTTGCTCAATTCTAAGCACCTTCACCTGCACTCCAGATCTTAGCATTGCACTCCAGAAATTCACAAGTAGTCCTGAATTCACTGGTATTAAGTATATCAAATATAATTTTCTGACTCAGATCATTCCCCCCCCCCCCAGCATCTGTCATCTTCGAGACACTGAGCCTAGGAATCTAGGCCTTTCTTCCTTTCAAAATCTGGATCCTCCCTTCTTTTCCCTCTCATCCCTGTACCTCTACCCTTTGGGGACACCAGCTGCTCCTTCTGTGATATCCAACTTCACCTCTTTGATGAGCTTAGAGACCTTAAAACCACAAAGGCCTCTATAAGGAATATCTGTAAGATAGCTTCTCTTCTCTACCTAAAATAACACAAAAATCAGAGAGAGAGAGAGAGAGAGAGAGAAGAGAGCAGCACAAAGGTAAGGAAGAAATCCTTTTCACATCTCCACAGATCTTTCAAAGGCCACCCAACCACCTGTGGGCTCTCCATTATTCAGAGGGTTTCCACTTGTGGTTCAGTCTACCTGGACATCCTGCTCCATTTCTCAGTTCTGTGCACCCACCTTTCATTACTTGGAGCAAGCCTCTGCCACCTCTCCTCTTGAATGTCATGACAGTGCCTCATCTGACCTTTGCTCTTTAGGCCCGTGCTTCCTGCTGCACAAGACGCAAATCAGATTGCCTCATCCTCTTGCTTAAACCCTTTCCCTGCACCCCCCTCCATGCAGAAGAGGGCCCCACTCCCCGGTGGGGGTGTCAGGTCATCCATGACCTGGCCTCTCCATGTCTACAGCTTCATCTCCCATCATTCCCAGCCCCTGCAACATCAAATCATATGTGATGGTCCTCCCACACCAATCATGCCAATACATGCTTTCATAGCTTTGTTCATGCTATTGCTCTACCTAGACTGTGCTTGCCACCACCCCACCCCTTCAGTTCCCACCCCCTTCACATGCCTACTGTCCCTTGACATAGCTTAGGTATCACACCTTGCAACCCTGCTCTTACCTCCTTGCAAAGGCTCTACTGGGCTCCCACAGAACTAGTTAAGCCCCTGTGTCTTAGAATGTACCACATTGCACTGAAATTATCCGCTGAAGTGTCTTTATGTGCCTTTAAGTGCCTTGAGAGTCCCCACTGCACCAAGCACTCAATACATGCCTGCTGAACCAATCTGAACTGAGAAAAGCAGGTGTATTTCTGTAATACTTATTTCCTTACTAATGGCTCACTCAAGTAAAGATACTCACCTAGAGGTCTATTTGCTTGTTTCTGGGTTTTGCTATGGCTGCTGCTTCTATGGCTGAAGTCTAACTGCTAGTTGATCCATTTCAATCAGTTAATCATTATGTATTTATTATCTACTATGTGCTGAGCACTGTGAACAGTTATAATCAGAAGTACAAAACATAGTCCTTGCCTTTAAGGAGATTATAACTTTGATAATTTTCCTGGAAATTAAAAATAATATAATTTGCAACAGAGCATTTTTAATAGGAAGGACATGAAAAAATTCTTTTCCTTTTTACTATCTAAAAATGTTTGATTATCAGCTCACCCAAGGTTCCCAACCACAGGGGTCTGGGTTTTGTTCAGCAGCCATGATCTGCTTGAGAGGCCTGAGAAAAATCAAATAAGGACAAAGTATTGTAGGGCAATGTATATTTTTGGGCAATAAAAAGGCTCTAGAAGTCAGAAAGCAATTACAGACCAAAGCGGGGAAAGGTGAGGACCTTTTTTTTTTTAATTTGGAAAAAAAATTGGAGTGACCTCCTGGATTTTGTGGAACGAGTTTGCTTCCATAGCAGCCAGCTTTGTAGCCCTATGTCATTTGTTCTTAAACAGGGGTGATTTTGTCCCCCAGGGGATATTTGGCAATGCCTGGAGATGTTTTTGGCTGTCACAATCTGGGAGGGGGTAGTCTACTGGCATCTGTCCAGTGGATCGAGGCCAGAGATGCTGCTAAACATCCTACAATGACCAGAACAGTCCCTATGACAAAGAATCCTTCAGCCCAAAATGCCAATAGGGCCAGTGTTGAGAAACTCTGCCCTGTGTTACAGGATGGGACTGACACTAGCTGCATTCCAGCATCCCACAAAAATAACCAAATGCAATAATGGCTCTTGACAGTCACAAGCTTAACCCCTGGGTGCCTCTGACTCATACATAAGGACAAAGCTGGGACTTTGACAGAGGCCGGAACAGAGCACTCTTGGATGATTTTTATGCTATAATTAGTTTTAAAATACTCTTACCTTTCTCTCCCTTCCTTGCTCCCAGCTGCGTTTCTTTATTTTAAAAGAAGGAAGTTAAATAAACAAGAACAACTCCCAAAAGACCCTTTATTTTTATCATTGGCGTTTTTCCCCTTTTTTCTTTGCCCATGAGGTAAAACACAAAATAATGGAGAAAGAACATCATCAAGGTTGCTGCTAAGATTAGTGGTGGCTCCTGGAGCCTTGCTTAGGCGACCTACTCAGAGAGTCAAACACCTCAAACACAGATGCAGTGCACAGATGGAATATGATCATCATAATTTGTTCATTGTGCTTTCTCCCCAGGGGTATTTCTGGGTTACTTATTTATTTAAACACAGTGGTATATGTTTGAAGTAAGAATATCCCAATCCATATTGTTCTCTTTTCCCCTGTGAGGGTCATGTTTCTTCTGTCAATAACACAGGCTCTGTTTTCCTTGAGCCCCAAATTACACTTCCTTGTAAGAGATGAAAATGCCACAATTTCCTTGAGGTCTTTACTCCCCATGATTCTGCTAATGACCAGGGTAAAATTGAGAAGTTCAGGAAAAGGAAATCTCTCCTTCCATCAAAGTGGGTAAACAAACTAAGGGAAAACAAGAAGCTAAATTATGTAGACAGTTTAAAACGTGTCCCATAAATCTGGAGGCTAGCCAAGACCCCAAGTGTGACCTCCTTGCCTGTCCACCCAAATAGCCCCACAAGCTACACTCAGCACCTGTTACATGGACCCAGAAATAGGGGTGTGTGTGTGTGTGTGTGTGTGTGGTGAGGGGATACTGCAGATCAGAGATCAGGAAAGGGTTTTGTCAGCGTTGCCATGATGACAAAACCTTTTATCTTGGCCATAGCTGCCAAAACCCTTTCACCAGTTTGCTGTGGATTTTGTTTCCCAGCATTGGAAAGATGTAGTGCAAATGCTATCAAGCCTCGGTAGTATCATCTCACCTTGTGTCTCCTTCTTCCCCTTCAGGCTTATCTGTACCCATCTACTTGGGATATTTCACATCAGCACACTAGTTCACATCTCCAAGCCCTTGTGCATAATGTCCCATTAGTCTGAAACACTTTCTGTATCTGTCCATCTGCGAGAACTCCTGTTGACCTTCAAAACCTTGCTAAGACAACACTTCTATGAACATTTTCCTAATTTACAATATCCTCCCCTTCCCCCACACACATTTCTGTGTCCATTTAACAGGTGTTGTTGGTACCTCACTCATATCCCCTGGGACTACCCCAGAAACCGTCTGGAGACCAAGTGAGCAATTCCTGTCCATGTCTATGGCTTCATTTCTCAAGCATTTCTGTCTTGACTTGAGGGCTTTCTCTGACCACAGGAGCATGTCATCTCTACATGGGGTAGGCAAAAGTGCCAGAGAGTTAATGCCTCAGAAGCAACTGTTAACCAGTGAGGGACAGGAATTCATTGATGAACACCCCAGCTTCCTTGCTCCACAGTGGGACAATTCCAAAGGCTGCCCTTCACGTGTCTCAGAGGGCTGTCAGTGGGACTGAGCGCCAGGTGCCCACAGTGTTCACCTACTGATCAATGCACTCCCCATTGGCTTCTCCTTCCTCACTGTTTCACTTTCTCACTCCCTCATTGTGCTTCCTTGGGTCACCTCCCAAATAAATGAATGGCATCCACATCCCTATTTCAGGGTCTCCTTTTGGGGGAAATCTGTACAAACTTCCATGGTCCTGTCTTCGCTCTGTGTTGTATCTGTTTCTGTGTGTCTAGGATAGCTCCTTTGAGGATAGGCACTATTTGGTAGTCATTTTTATCTATCCCCAGTGCCTAAAACACAGTGGACTCTCCATAAATGCTTATTGAAGTGAACCAAAGGGAAGACTGAGAAACTTAGGGGACCATCTGCAGAAGACCTGTAGGGGTGAACCAGTGAGCACAGGGATGAAGAGGAGAAAGAAGTTGTTTAGATAAACTGTGTTGTGAGGGAAAACAGGATTAATTAATGGGGATTGAATAACTCTCAGAAACAGCAATTAGAAAATGCATCTGCAGGGGGGAATTTGTCAAAGCAGACAATAGTGTGATAAATGAATGAGTGGTGGACTGTGGAGTGGGATAGTGTCCACGGTGGGATTTCAGTGCCCCAGGAGAGGGGATTTCCAGCTGAACCAAAGATGTGGACTGGGCTAAATAGAGTCAGGGTGAAAGGGTGACTTGGCTCCTTCTGGGGACAAAACTCCTTGGGATGGTTGAGCCCCAGATTGATGTATCAAATGACACCAAGGTTTAGCCACTCAAGGCTTGCTACCTACTTGCGTATACTTACTGCTTAGCACTAATATTAACATGGTGGGGGGAAACCCACTATTATTTGCCTCTAAATGGCTAAGCATATGCTGGGCTGAAGACCCATCGTGAAGGAGTCAGTGGAGACAAGATAGGGGAGAAAGACTATGCCCTAGAGACAATGTGCCCCAGGTTCCCTGAGGGAGGAAGCAGACAGCCCCAGGAGCAGAAGGCTAGGTGTCTCTCTGGATTCGTACATTGTTTCATCACAATGCTACATCTTTCCTAATATTTTCTCTTTGCATCCTTCATTTTCTTCCATTTGTGATGATGTAATCCTAATGAAAAGCCTCAGCTGATGTGAATGGACAGGTGATGTGAAACACAGTATTCAATTCCACAAATGTTTATTGACAGCCTACTAGTGCCAGGCCCTGCACCAAGGACTAAGCTTGAAGTGGGTAAACATAGAATCCTTGCCACTATTTGGTAGGACCATATTTGTAATCCTGCTAAATATGCCATCTATCTGTCTATCTATCTATCTATCTATCTATCTATCTATCTATCTATCTATCTAATAGCACATTTTCCAGAAGAGAAGAGCACTGTTAATTCCACAGAGGGGACAGGACAGGGACAGCTTTAGAGGCAGTATGAGGTTGGAGTCAACTTTTGAAGCAAAGCAGGGATTTCTTCAGGAAGTGAAGACAGAGTAGGCAATCCAGATATTCATTCATTTGTTCATTTGGTCACTTTCTTTACTGGACATTTACTGAGTTGCTACGGTGTGGCAGGTATTGGGGCAACAATAGTGAATAAAATGACAGTCCTGCCATTTAGGGAATGCAGAGTCCAGTGTTAGAAGCTGGCAAGAGCCAGGCCATGACCACACAGTGGGACAAGAACAACAATGAGTAGCTGGCATGATGTGTGTGGCACTCTTTATGGCCCCGCATACTTCCAGCCTGGAAAACATTTGTAGGGGCAAGAGTCAAGGATGGTGTCCTAGGGGAGATGACATCCCAGCTGAGGCCTAACGGTTGAGTACCCGTTGTCCATGTGAGACTAAAGCAGAACATTCTAGGCAAAAGGGCCTTTTCATGCAAACGCTGATGGGTGAAGAGGCCCATTTAGGAGGATAGTGAGAGATGAGGCTGGAGAAGTAAGCTGGGACGAGGTCATGAGGGTTGTTTGAAGGAATCTGGACTTTATTCCTATGGCAAGGGGAAATTATTGAGAAGCCTTAAGCATGGGCATGCCATGTTCAGGCTTGCATTTTAGAAAGATCATTCTGGCTACTGAGTAGAGGATGGTTTTCAGGGGAGAAGGAAGACGAGTTCAAAGGTGGCTGCAGTAATTCAGGTGAGAAATGATGAGGGCCTAGGAATGGGTGGTAACAGCAGGTAGGGATGCAGAGAAATGACCCAAGTAGCACTTGCATATGCCTATAGGTACCAAAGGATGCAGTGGAGCTGAGAGATCCCACATAAGGTGGTCATAGCCCAGAGAGAGCAGAAATGGATGGGAACCAAGGCTAGAGTCAAACTTTGGGACCTCCAATGCTGCACTGAGAAGTCTGGAATTCACTCCAGAAGCAACAGTAAGCCATTGAAGGCTTGAAGGAAAAGAAGATTATAACTCTGATATCCCGAAAGGATAGGTTGGTAACAAAAGAAACAGTTGCCATTTTGGTTAATGTAACAGTCTAGATGCAAACCTTGAGCCAAGTTGTTGAATCTTTCTCAGCCTATCAGATGGTATCTGTACCTCAACTGTAACGTGGACATAGTAGTCTTTAAAATGGGTAAAATGGGTAAAAATCTATTTTATAAGACTCAAGAGGATTAGGAAAATTCATGAGTTAATATGTAAAATGATTAAGATCATGTGTGATACATAGTCTATTAATCAGAGTCCTCTGGAGAAACAGAACCAACAGGCTATGTCTGTATATATGGTCTTGGCTCTGTGGAGGCTGAAAACTCTCAGGAGGGACCATCTGCACACTGGAGACCTGGGAAAGTTGGTGGTGTCATTCAAAGGCCTGAAAGCTGGAGGGTAGGTGGTGTAGGTTCCAGTCCAGACCTGAAGGCCTGAGAACCAAGAACAAGCACTATGTCCCAGCTCAACAGTCAGGCAGAGAGCAATTCCATCTTCCTCCTTTTTGTTCTATTCAGTCCCTCAACAGATGAGATGTGACCCACCCACATTAAGGAGGGCCATCTGCTTTACCAGTTCAAATGCTCATCTCTTCCACAAACACCCCCTAGATAGATACACCCTGGAATAATGTTTAACTGTGGCCCAGTCTGAGCATCCTGCGGCCCAGGCAAGTTGATGCGTAAAATTAACCATCACACATAGTAAACACTTGGTGTTAGCTTTATCTGTTTACTAATTGTCGTGAGGATTAAATTAAATAAAGTATATAAAATTCTCAGCAGTCATGGTCCATACACATTAATCAATAAATAATAAGTATTGCTATTAGTTTTATTATTTTGTTATTAGTGTTGAGGTTATGAAGTTGGGCTATGACCCTGGAGAGCCAGAGGAGTGAATCATGTCAGCAATGTCATGCTGAATATAAATCTTGATTTTAAAACACTCCCCAAAAATAAAAGAGAGAGAAGGGCTCTCTTTTCATTATATCAGGGCAGCTGGATGTAAGAAAGCTGGTGAATTTATTCTGAAATATTATGATAAGATTAAGAAAAATGGGCATATGGTGAGAATTATTTGATAGGTTTCAAACATCTCCAATTCCTATATTTGAGTATCCTAAAAAAAAATTTATGCACAGACTGTATTGTCAGTACAAATATTTGCAAAAGTCAGTTACTTCATTCCAGACTAGATTCTTTTTGTTATATGAAAGTCTCAGAGCTTGCCCTTTCTAGGTCACTGAGACATAAAATTGGCTTTTTTTTTCTTTTACCTACACACAGAAGGGTGTTTACCCTAAAAATCAAACAAAGCAGAAGATGTGCAGTATTTGAAATCTCTGGCTCCACACAAGGAGAGCCTCTGACAGCAGCTCTGCAGCCGACCTTAGGAATTGCCACCATGCTGTGAAAGTCTGTACCTTCCAGAGTGACGCAAGGACTGTGATCCAGGTTTTGGGACATTCCTCACCAAAGACCATGTTAGAGGGACAAGCCAGGGTAAACTCTCATCTCCTGCACAAAATACGCAAACGCACAAGAACGAGAGCTTCTCTTGCATCGTGTCAGAACACCAGGAATTTTTACGAGACAATTTTGAAGGCTTTAGCTAGGAGCAGTATTGAAAACCCCCCACAGGACTGATTGCAAAGTGAACACCCTGATCAAGATGGTGTCTTAAACTCCATGAACTTCCCCAGTGGGTAACAAAGCAATAAGTAATACTTGTGCAACCCTGTGAAATTATTTTCCTTTCTATGCTCCCTGGTTACTCCGTACACTTGAGAACAAAATGGTGACCATTAGGCTGTGTTTACTCAGCAAGTGCTGGTGTCCTTAGGAGCCTTTCTAGCCCAATAGTCTGTGATCTTTTGAGAGCTGGCTCCAAACTGGCCCCAGGAAGGATCTTATTACTTTTCCAAAACACTGGGAATCATCATTTAGACACAAAGGTTAGAAGCTGTCTCAATCGTCCAGTTAAAAGCAAACAGAGCTATATGGTTAGGACAGAGGTTGATTTCCCATTGCTCCCTCTGTATTGTGGTCTGTACAAGAACTTGGTACCACCTAAATCTGTTGAGATCCATGCTGAATAAATAGGATGAGTTTTTAAATATGCCCATTTTTTGACCCTAGACTTGTCAATGCAATATCAACCTCAGATAACTTGATACTAAGATCATCTGGGGCCCGGTGTGGTGGTTCACGCCTATAATCCCAGCACTTTGGAAGGCTGAGGCAGGAGGATCCCTTGAGCCCAGTAGTTCAAGACAAGCCTGGGCAACACAGTGAGACCCTGTCTTAATAATAAATAGATAGATAGATGACAGATGATAGATAGATAATCTGGGTATATGCACTCTTGTTTTTTTTTTTTTTTTTTCTTTCTCTTTCTCTTCTGTTTTGGAAATGATGGTTTTGAATTTCAATGAGCTAGAGGAAAGATGAGTGAGAAGACATTTGGAGCACCCACAGCCAATGTGAAGTTTCTAAGTTCACATTCCCTCTTCATGCCCCATTCAGATTGATTCATGAGCACACAGAAGCCTGCTGACCATATCCACAGTGCATCTAAAACCACATTTGAATGGCATTTCTTGCTGTGGTTTTGTTTGTCTGTCTGTCTGTTTGTTTGTTTGTTTGTTTGAGACAGGGTCTTGCTCTGTCATTTAAGTTGGAGTGCAGTGGCACAATCATAGCTCACCGCAACCTCGAACCCCTGGACTCAAGAGATCCTTCTGCCCTAGCCTCCCAAAGGAGTAGCTAGGACTACAGGTGCATGCGTCACCATGCCCAGCTAATTTTTGTATTTTTTGTAGAGCTGGGTCTCATCATGTGCCCGGGCTGATCTTGAACTCCTGGCCTCAAGTAATCCACCTGCCTAAGCCTCCCAAAGCACTGGGATTATAGGGTGAACCACTGCATCTGGCCTGTTCCAGTTTCTTTACATTTTGTTTCCTCAGTGACTTATGGACTGAGCCTCTCAGGATGGCTTACAGGATTCAAGAGATAGCAAACCTATTATTTAGTTAAGATATTGATTCTGTGGAGTAAATGAGACTGGCAATGAAAGAGGAAAAAAAATAGGATGTTGTTGGTTGGTGAGGAGGAGTTGTGCTGTTGGACTTTATTGTGAAGATTCCATGCAAACATACTCCAGTGCGCTGGCAGTGAGTTTTGTGTCAATTCTATTATCTCTCATCATGCAATTGTGGATAAGTAGTTTAAATGGAAACATCTTGTGCTGGACAGAGAATGGTTTTTGGAGTCAGACAGATCTGAGTTTAAATCCTGGCTCTGCTACTTAAATAGATAGTGATCTTGGGCAGGTTAATTGCCCTTTCTGAGCCAGTTTCCTCATCAGTCAAATGGAGAGGGTAATCTTACCTCATATGTTTTATGAAAGATAAAAGAGATGATGTGTGTGAAATGCCTTTTACTTCCTCCTGTCTTCTTTTTTCCAGCTTTGAAAAATCAATTACACCTACCATCTATTTGTCCAACAGCCTCTTGGGAAGATTAGATATTGCCTAGAAACCAGCTTTAGTGAGTAAAATAAATTAGTTCACAAAATTATGGTGATTAAAAATTAAGTAGTGCGAATGCCCAGGGGCCTGAGGAATGGGTGACAGTCCCCGTATTTTGTGAAATGCATTTTTATAGGGAAAGGTTTGAGGACAAGTAAGCTGTGTTTAAGAATGACTTTTGTAGCACTTGCTTTCAGTTACTAGGTCAAATTTTCTGATTTCTAAGGCTTCGCGATTATACGTGGGAGCAGATATTCAAATACAGTGACTTTGGGGAACTGTGTCATAAAACACATATGTTATCAAGTTAAAATTTCTTATTTGGCATTGTTCCATAGAGAATCCCTAATTATTTGGTTCAGGGATCTTTATATACCAAAGAAATAATATGTGTGCATGTGCATTTAGGGAGAAAAAGAGCTCTGTTTGTAGTGAATTCCACAAATGCCTTAAAATTAGATAAACTTAAAAAAAAATCCAAGTGACCTTTTCACAGACACAATTACAGGTGTACAAAAGTTTTAGTAGAGTCCAAGAAATTTTGCAGAACTTTTCTTTCTTTTGTCATCAAGGACCAAGACTATAACACTTTTTCTTCTACTGAAGATTAATATTTCAAAGGATTTCTCTTCAAGGGTAAAGCTCACAGAAATATCAACTTCTAGGATAAAAGAGGACTCTTTTATTCTGAGGAACAAATGTGCATTCTTCATTATGCAGCAGGAAGCCTGGCTGTCTTGCAATGCTGTCCCCAGGGCCATCCCCAGGATAATCTCCACAGTGAGACTCTACAATGTGAAGTTCCAACATGGCTCTTGTTTATGCAAAATTTATTTTTCCTGGAAACTAGCAAAGTGCCAGGAACTTTGAAGATTTGTAGAGTTTATGGTTGTCCAAATGCACATATACTTTACAATTAAAGGCATACTATTAAATAACTTTTTAGATCTTACCCTTACTACTTCTTAGAAAGCTCCCTGATTTATCCTTTCAAAGAATGGATCAGTTGTTGCATAAAACTAGCTTAAAATGCAAGAGTTTTCCAAGTTTACTAAGACCCTTAATTTTTAAGACCACTACATCACTTTGTTAACCAAAGTGAAAATTCTAGAAGGCTTGAGAACTCAGTGCTAATAAGTAAGTTTAAATCCTTCCTATTGTCAAAAAGCGGCACACACCAGGCTTTTACACTTTAAACACGTTAAACAATTTTTTTTGTCTCAACTTCTTGTTGTTTCAATAAGATAATACAGGTAAACATCCTAGCACATATCCAGTAAAAGTTATCTTTGTTAATAAAAATTCCACTTATCTAGCTTAAAAGTCCCTTGGGTGAAAGGCCAAACCCAATAAGATATTTCTGTAATGGAAAAACAAGGCCAATAGGATCAGCAAATCACAGAATTTGTGGTCTTAGACTTGACCTGCTGCAGCTCTACTTAAGTCAGTGTTCCTCAACATGCTTGATCTCCACCACCAAGCATCTTTTTCAGAATATGACATTCTTGTTTCAAAGCCCCAATGCTGAGATTTATTGGAGAGTTGGGAGTTTGCATCTGAACTAAGGGGCCTCTATCATAACATAACAGTGTTGAGGAATGGGATTTACCATCCCCTAGAGAGCCTTAATTATTTGGCTACAACATCTTTCTTATTAACTGGAATGAAAACTCTGGATGTTTTTGAGAACTCAGTAGTAATTATGTAGGATATACTGACATCTGGTGGCATTGATTAAGCAAATCTTACAAATTAATAAGTAGCATTGTAATTAAAATCGTTGACTGAGTTGTTTTTAAATATTCATAACTCTTTTGGAGTTTTTCTAATCTCTATTTTAAAAGACTTTCATATTCCCCCTATATTTAACAGCTAGCGTAGTCCATTCATGTAAGCATTCAGTAAAAAGTTCTATTTTAACTGGAGTAATTAATCCTAGATTAATAACAATAGCTACAAACTATTGGCTAACTTAGGGCTCCATTTTAATAACATGGTCTAAACAATAATCAATTTTTCTGATTTTTAAAGAGTTTGTTTTGTTTTCAAGGAACACTTTAACATGGAATAAATGTGATTCTTCTAGTTTCCTGCTTAAAAGCCAAGAACGGAGAGCTGCCTACCATAAAAATGGGATGTGGTCTAAATCATTTGACTTTTCAGAAATACATCTAATCAAATCTAGGAGAGAATTACCACTGTCTCTATATTAGCATGACTCCAGAGTTGTCCATCAAGAGAAGTAAAACAATAGTTTCCACCCTGCTTTTCAGAGTAAAAAATGAAGACAGATTTTTTACTTGTCCAAAGTCAGTGTCAAGTCCATGAATAGAATGCGGGAGTTGCTAAATCCTGGTTCTTGCCACCTTTTGATGTGTGTTTCCATTTAAGATGAGTGACATGTAGTGAGTTGTCATAGTTTTAAATAGATCTCTGTAAGGTCTGGCTTTTGCATCAAATTCTGGACTAAAATCATGTTTAAATTTTGTTTCCTCTCATCTTTTCCTGGTTTTGATTATTTTTTAAGAGTAGTTGATGGTCTCATGACACGAGCCTTCTCTTTTGTGTTTTGTGTTTCGTGTTTTGAATTTTATGTGAAATTGTGGGTTTGATCTTTGACCCCTGTTTACTCTAATACTGATTTGCCACTAATTTGATAGCAAGCCATAGGGATCTACTGTAAACACGCTGCTCACTTTACATAGCTCTGTTTGACTCTTAAGTGAAGAAATATGTGTGTGGAATATAATTGAGAGGCTCTTGCAGGAGTAATAAAAACCACATAAGTTTTCGACTTCCCAGGTAGCACTCAGATTAATATAATCGCTTTCTGTGATGGAAGGACCTAGTAAATTGAGAGGAAGTCATCAATGTAAACAGGTATAGCCTAGCATTTAGTTTTAGTTTGGTCAATAAACTCATCCAGAAACATAGAAAAAAGGTATAGACCACGTAGCCCTGCCTAAGCTGCCTGGGGCTCTGAACTCAGAACTCTGATTACAGGTGTGACCAGCATGGGAGGCGAGATCAGCCCTGAATCATTTCATGCCCTGATCCTTGAGGGTCAGGGCAACTGGGAAGGAAATCACAACACAGAGAAGTGGTGGGGATGGAGGGGGAACCATTAGCTGAGTTAGAGTGCAAAAAAGAGGGCATCAGGTGGGCTTAGTCAAACCTGCACTGCAAGAGGCACCTGACCTGTGAGGGATGCATCCCTGAATTCATTTCCCATTGACCAGACCTTCCAAAGGCAACTACGCTTAATCCTTTTTTTTTTTTTTTGAGACGTAGTTTTGTTCTTGTTACCCAGGCTGGAGTGCAATGGCATGATCTCGGCTCACTGCAACCTCCACCTCCCAGGTTCAAGCGATTCTCCTGCCTCTGCCTCCCAAGTAGCTGGGATTATAGGTGCCCACCACCACGCCTGGCCAATTTTTTGCATTTTTAGTAGAGACAGTGCTTCACCAGGTTGGCCAGGCTGGTCTCAAACTCGTGACCTCAGGTGATATACCTGCCTCAGCCTCCCGAAGTTCTGGAATTACAGGCGAGAGCCACCACACCCGAGCAACTGTGTTTAGTTCTTAATCCCACAGCTGAAGAAATGAGAAGATCTTGGAGACCCTCCAAGGCAGGGTTTGCCTTGTCGCAGATGCACCTTTGGATACGAGCCAGGGAAGTATAGAGCAGTGCTGGCCTTAGGAAGAGAGGATATGGTAAGACCCATGTTTTGAGAGGAAAACACTGTCTTTCTCTTTCTCCCTATTAGGCCAAATGCCTGGGATTTGCTGACCTGAGAAGGAAAAGGTACAAAAGAATTCTCTTGTCAATGTATATTCCAAGCCTTAATTTCTTGTGGGTAGGTTTACGTTATGCCCAGTTTAACATCAGTCAGCCCTTATGATTCTGGGCTTCAGCTAAACATGGAGCATCAGTTGTTGCCCTTGGAATACTTCGATTCAATAGAAAAGAATTTGCTGTTAGAAACACATTTGTGGTATTCAACTGGTCTCTGTTTTTCAGTTTCATCTCATTTCTCTCAATCATATTCAGAGATTGCATGAGAATGAAATCATTTGTTTGTCCAACAAATATGTATTGAGGCCCTGCCTTCTTTATGCACTATGCAAGACATCGAAGGAGAAAAGACACATAGAGTACTTAGGTACTCCCTCAAAGAGCATGCATTTCTACTGGAGACATGGAACATACACACTTGCAAAGTTCAAAAGCAATTCAAGAGTCTCACTGTGCAATACAAATATCCAGCAGACAGGAGATGCTGCAAAGCATGGTAGGACTCTGAGGAAAAGGAGGGGGGTCAATTAAAAAAGAGTTCAGAGGAGAAGACGAGCACTGAAGACTGGAGTTCAGGAAAGGTTTGCTAGTAGAGATGGCAATTGAACTAGAAGGGTGGCATTCCATATAGAGAAGGGGAGACGTATTTTGAGAACAAATCTACCTTAGAGGAAAAAGACTCAGGGACATGTCGTGTGGTGCAGGAGATGCAAGTTCCAGCCCTGACTCAGTGGCTTGCTGCTGCATGATCTTTAACCAGTCTATTGCATTAGTTGGAACTGAGCTTACGTATCTTTAAAATGGGAACACTCATGCCTCCTCTGACTTGCATGAGCAGTACTGTAAAGATCAGATGAGATAACAGGCATGAAAATGCTTTGTGATACCAGTGTAAGAGACAGATTAAAGAATGCCTGAAATGCCAGCCTGGGTTTGACTTTAATCCTTTAAGTAATAAGAAGTCGCTGAAGATTTTTGAAGGAGGGAGTGAATGACATGATGAACAAGGTGTAAGGAACCAAATTCCCCTCTCTAACTCCCTCCTGTAGCCTGGCAATCAGTCTGTCTTTTCTGCTGACAATTCCTTGTGATGTCTATTCAACATCTCCTGTAGACGCTGGGAAGAAAATCCATCCCAGCCCTGGAGAAGAGCTGTGCACGCCTTGAAGTAATCATGCTACGTAAATCAAAGGCCTTGCTACAGCTCAGTCCTCCCATTCACTTAAGCATATCTATTGTTTCTGGAACTTCTTCCAATGTATTCACATTTCAAGATGCCTCATACTGTGTACAGAGCATTCTTGTACTGTATCACCAGAAAGCATCCTTGTTTTATGATGTGCTATCTTTGGCTAGGCAGCCTTAAACATCATTAGCCCCCTCCCCATTTTGCTGCTTTGCTGAATTCAAACACACTTCCAAGCCCTTATAATCGTTTAAATATTATCCTAACCTTTTGAGGTATATTTCTGAATATATTTACTTTTTCTTATATTTGAATTTTACTTTAATGACTGAGCTACTAAATTTATGATATTACAGATACTACAGAGCTTAGCTTAGTGATGAATCATTTTGCTGCAGCAAGTTGGAAAACCATGAAATGTCCAAAACCTCCACTGAATACAGTTATTTAAAAAAAAAAAATCCAGCTTAGGTTTTCTTTTTCTTGTTTGAAGCAATTGAAAGGTTTAAAGAAAATTTAAAGGCAATATCTACGGTCCATTGAATACAGATTAAAAAAATATATCCAGCTTAGTTTCTGTTTTCTTTGTTTGAAGCATTTGAAAGGTTTAAAGAAAATTTAAAGGCAATATCTATGGTCCTTTTTAACCCCATAAGTGTTTCTAAGTTTTTTAGTTCCTATTTGTCTAGGCCAATGAATGAATGAATGAATTGAAACAACTGGGTCTGGAGCAATGTATTTATATTATTCATCTAGTTCTGGAGCCAGCAAACTTTTCCATAAAGAGTAAGATAGTAAAGATTCTCAGGTTTGTGGCCATATGATCTTTGTCCTGACGATCGACTCTGCCGTTGTAGCATGAAGGCAGCCACAGACAATTCAGAAATGATGGGTGGGGATATTCCAGTCCAATATTATTTACAAAAATAAGCAGTGCTGTGAGAGAGTTTGACTCTTGGGTTGTTCTAGTTACTTGTTCTCAGACGTTGATGTGCATCAGAATTACCTGTGCAACTTGTGACCAAAAAGAAAAAAAAACCCAACCTCCAGATTCTGATGCCACGGATTTGAATTGGGGCTGGGGCTGGGGCTCCCCAGATGATTCTGATGGAACAAAATTTGAGAACCTCTCTTCTTTTTCCTCAAGAAATGCAGGTCCAAAGTCTTAATTTAGCGGCCAAAATTTTGATAACGGACTCACACAAGGCAGGTTTAGACAAGAGAATCAAAGTTGGACCAGTGAAGATTAGCGTATTTTAAATGGAAAAAATAACACAATTTTTGCATTTATACAAATTTCAGGGCCCAGTAATTTTACTCTATTATTCTACCTAGCATTAATTTTTGTAAATAGTCTAAATGGTGATATTTAAATAAATCATAAAACTATAGCAATAGCCAAATAATATTTTGGATTTTAATGTGTAAATTGAATTTAAATAATCTCAATTGATTTTAAAGGATTTATTAACCTTCCAACCTGCAAAATACTTTACTGCTACTATTATTAAAATTACCATAATCCAAAAACATTACTTAATAATAAGAGCTTTACAGCCCATAAAATCCTCCCGTTGTTTTAGCATCACATCAGTTGATGCTTTATAAATCTGGAATGAGACTTTTTCCAAAAGCTTGTTGAAAGCTACTCAGCAAAGCAATGAAAAGATAGAAAATATTTTTTTGCATATAGAAATTGAGAGGAGCATGGGTCCCGCCGTGTACAAAAGCATTTCTCATACAAAGAAAAGACACTCAAATTATAAACAGATGGACAATCACATGGCAATCAATTAAAATATATCAGGTGAGGTCCAGTTCCAAATTTGAATTCCAGTTTTGTTGGCTAACCCCACAGTTTCCTTAACAGTGAGATGAGCTGCTACGTGGAACTGTAAGCTTCGGTCCTCTCTTTGTCCTTCCCTTCCTGGATGGCAGGGACAGAGACTGCTGCATAAGCAGAGAACTTGGCATCTAAGGAGACTTACATTAGTCCCGAGCCCATCTGCCAGCTGGTGGTGATGGATGGAAGAGTGAACTACCGCCCTTCTTGGCTAGTGGATAAGTTTCCATTTGCTGCTCCTTTGTGATTCAACTCAAAGCTAATAATTTTTTATTATTTTCCTTCTTTTCTCTTAGCAGTATGCTGCCTGGCTGGCATACTGTACAAATGCAGACTAGGTTAAAAAAAATCAGAGCTAAATTCTTGAATTTCAACAGTGGATTGATGAATACATATGTACCTCATATATACTGCCTCATTTCTCTGAACTTTAATTTTGATAAATGGGAAAAATAACATTTTTTTATTTCCTTAATTACAGGACAATAAACAGGTTAATCTTGGCTGGAAGGCATTTGGCCATTAGAACAGAGGAAATTCAATAATCTGATATTATAAATTGTTTTTGTAAGTGATACAAAGTGGTTTTAAATATGTGGTTAATGATGCAAGACTTTAATGCCTGCATAATTAAGAAATGATTTTTATATTTGCATTTGGCAAATATGAACTAACTTATGAATGCATGCTTAATAACTTAATAACATAGTAATGATCCTTGTATGTGTCCAAATCCTCTTAAGACCCAGAGCCCCACCTCCCAGTGAAGACATTTAGTACTCCCTGGTTTTTATTTTGAAAAGCTGCTAATCCTCAGCTTGTCCTCACTAATGTGAGTACTGGTGATCTCACTGGTTTCATTTGAAGCAGAGTGAACCACATCAGGACCATTTACGAAGCCACTGATAATGGCTAACAAAAAAATTCTCGGCAATGAATGAGTCTCTGCCACACACCAAAGCTATTGATCCTGTTCTAATATATGGTCAATAAAGCCCATTGTATTCTGGAACTGATTCTTGGAGGTAAAACTCCTAACTGTATTTTCCCGAAAGAGTGGAATAAAATGCCTTTATGTTTGCTTGATTTAATTTTTTTCCCAAAAGAACCAGCATCATGACCCAAGAATGTTGGTTTACTACCAAACTGATGTTTTATCTTTAAAGTCACGATACTCTAAAACAGTTGCATTCCTCCATATTGTATTCTCTCAGTGTCTCGCTTCATTTTGAAATCAATCCCTGTACTTCTCTCCCACTGCAATCCAGGAAGATACACATTCATATCACATTTAATATATACCTCCGAAATCGCCATGTATGACTTTCACTTTTGTTCTCTAAATTAAATAATGAACTGCTCATTTTTATTCAATACCTCCTACTTATAAAGTGAGGGAATTTTAACGTGGTTGCTTTACTTTCTACATAAAGTGCTACTAACTTCCTTAACAATAACCCAAGGAGCATGTTGTTGAAAACTTTTAGAGAACATTTCTGAAATGAAAGTGAATAAAGTAAAATAAAGAACAACCTATTCATCTTACAGGAAGACTTTTTATGTAAAAGTATGCTTTTTCCCTTCTTTTTCTTCTTATACCAAACATCATACCACATATGTACATACCATAGTACATCAACATCTCAAATAAATATCTCAACATCTCAAATAAACAAGAAAACATTTCAAAAACAAGGAAAAAGGGAACAAAGATTCTTTTTCAGGGGAATTCATGTCTTCGATTCTTTTTTCTCCAGATGAGGAATCATTGGTTTTTAAGTCATGTATGCACCCTCCACTATCGTACCTGCCTAAATCCTATTAATCCTTCTATACCCTACTTGAGTTCTACCCACTTGATAGTGTTCTCCAATTTCCTCAAAACAGACAGTTATGCTCTTTCTGACCTGATATAATTCTTGCAGTTTATTTCACCAGATTAGACTTCCAGTGTCTCTAGTGGTTTCATATGTGTATTTTGTGACTTGCTTAAAGTCATATAGCTAGTAAGCACTTACAAGGAACTGAAAATCCATGACTGCTGGCCCCAAATTCTATGATGTTTTTTTCCACATCATGCATCCCTGAGCACTGTTGTCTGTTACTCTTTGCTCAGATGAGAGTTGTCGTTTCCCTAAAGGACTGTAACTTTGTATAATATTTCATGTGCTGCCAAATTACTTTGCCTCTGCAAGTTATATTTTTTCTAACTGGTTCTCCTGCTCCTTGGATTTCTCCTTCTGTCTCCTTGTCCTCTTACTGCTCTTTGGGCTTTGAAGTCCCCCAAGTGTAGCCTTAGTTACCTTTTTCTTTCATGTGCTCTAAATTAGTGGTTTCATTTATATCCAAGAGTTTAACCCATGCCCTGCATGCTCTCAGCTTCCACTACAATATATTCTGGTGCCTGGTGAACATCTCCAATATGTTTTAGAAAATGAACTCATCATTTTTCCTGCATGACCTCCTCCTCCTAGCTTATCAAGTTCAGACACAATACATTCTCAGTCATCTTTTTTAACTTCTGCATCCCCAATCCAATCACTAGCTAAATCTTAGGGATCTGTCCCCTCTTTTCCATTTCCAGTGGCTTCTTCCTAGTTAGGGACGCTTCAGCTCTTTTCTGAACAACTGCTATAGATAGCTAACTTTTTCTCACTTTCAGCTGCTTCCCTCTGCTATTCCTTCTTACACATCTCTTGAAGCCAGGGCAGTAAGTGATGCCAAAGCAAAGGAGGCAGGACCAGGCAGGTACTTTGACCTTAAACACAAGGGTGATGTGGTTGGCTGTGTCCTCACCCAAATCTCATCTTGAATTGTATTTCCCAAAATTCTTATGTGCTATGGGAGGGATCCAGTGGGAGATCATTGAATCATGGGGGTGGTGCTTTCCCATGCTATTCTTATAATAGTGAATAAGTCTCACAAGATCTGATAGTTTTTTAAAGGGAAGTTTTCCTGCACAAGCTCTTCTCTTGTCTGCCACCATGTGAGACATGTCTTTCACTTTCTGCCATGATTGTGAGACCTCCCAAGCCACATGGAACTGTAAGTCCATTAAACCTCTCTTTCCTTTGTAAATTGCCCAGTCTTGAGTATGTCTTTATCAGCAGCATGAAAATGGAATAATACAGTAAGTTGGTACTGGGAGTGGGGCACCACTGAAAAGATACCCAAAAATGTGGAAGTGACTTTAGAACTGGGTAACAGGCAGAGGTTGAAACAGTTTGGAGGGCTCAGAAGACAGGAAAATGTGGGAAAGTGTGGAACTTCCTAGAGAATTTTTGAATGGCTTTACCCAAAATGCTGATCGTGATATGGACAATAAAGTCCAGACTGAGGTAGTGTCAGATGGAAATGAGGAACTTGTTGGGAACTGGAGCAAAGGTGACTCTTGCTATGTTTTAGCAAAGAGACTGGTGGCATTTTGCCCCTGCCCTAGAGACTTGTGAAACTTTGAACTTGAGAGAGGTGATTTAGGGTATCTGGCAGAAGAAATTTCTAAGCAGCAAAGCATTCAAGAGGTGACTTGGGTGCTGTTAAAGGCATTCAGTTTTATAAGGGAAGCAGAACATAAAAGTTCAAAAAATTTGCAGCCTGATAATGCAATAGAAAAGGAAATCCCATTTTCTGAGGAGAAATCCAAGCTGGCTGCAGAAATTTGCATAAGTAACAAGAAACCAAATGTTAATCCCTAAGACAATGGGGAAAATGTCTATGGGACATGTCAGAGGTCTTCACGGCAGCCCCTCCAATCACAGGCCTGGAGGCCCAGAAGGGAAAAATGGTTTCATGGGCTGGGCCCAGGGTCCTTGTGCTATGTGCAACCTAGGGAATTGGTGACCTGCATCCCAGCCACTCCAGCCATGGCTGAAAGGGGCCAACATAGAGCTTGGGCTGTGGCTTCAGAGGGTGGAAGCCCCAAGCCTTGGCAGCTTCCATGTGGTGTTGAGCCTGTGAGTGCACAGAAGTCAAGAACTGAGGTTTGGGAACCTCCAAATAGATTTCAGAAGATGTACAGAAATGCTTGGATGCCCAGGCAGAAGTTTGCTGCAAGGGTGGGGCCCTAATGGAGAACCTCTGCTAGGGCAGTGAAGAAGGGAAATGTGGGATCAGAGCCCTGATACAGAGTCTCCACTGGTGGACCACCTAGTGGAGCTGTGAGAAGAGGGCCACCGTCCTCTAGACCCCAGAATTGTAGATCCACTGACAGCTTGTACTGTGCACCTGGAAAAGCCACAGACACTCAATGCCAGCCCATGAATGCAGCTGGGAGGGAGACTGTACCCTGAAAAGTCACAAGGGTGGAGCTGCCTAAGACAATGGGAACCTACCTTTTGCATCAGCATGACCTGCATGTGAGACATGGAGTCAAATGAGATTTGGAGCTTTAAGATTTGACTGCCCTGCTGGATTTTGGACTTGCATAGGGCCTGTAGCCCCTTTGTTTTGACCAATTTCTCCCATTCAGAATGGCTATATTTACCCAATGCCTGTACATTCATTGTATCTAGGAAGTAACTAACTTGCTTTTGATTTTACAGGTTCATAGGCAGAAGGGACTTGCCTTGTCCCAGATGAGACTTTGGACTGTGTACTTTTGAGTTAATGCTGAAATGAGTTAAGACTTTGGGGGACTGTTGGGAAGGCATGATTGGTTTTGAAATGTGAGGACATGAGATTTGGGAGAGGTCGGGGTGAAATGATATGTTTTGGCTGTGCCCCACCCAAATCTTATCTTCAACTGTAGCTCTCACAATGCCTATGTGTTGTGGGAGGGACCTGGTGGGAGGTAATTGAATCATGGGGGTGGGGCTTTCCCATGCTATTCTTGTGATACTGAATAAGTCTCACAAGATCTGATGGTTTTATAATAGGGAAGGTTCCCTGTACAAGCTCATCTCTTGTCTGCCATCATATGAGATGTGTCTTTCACCTTCTGCCATAGTTGTGAGGCCTCCCCAGCCACGTGGAACTATAATTCCATTCAACTTCTTTCTTTCGTAAATTGCCCAGTCTCGGATATGTCTTTATCAGCAGTGTGAAAATGAATACAAGGGGGTGCAAGGATCAAGGCTTTTTAAAAAAGAAATTGAAAAACATAGCAGGAGAGGTGGGGGCCTGTGGAGAGAGAGAGGGAGAGAGAAGTGGGGAGAGAGAGAGATATCCTGAAAGCCAACTAAGAGAAGCAGGGAGGGATCAAACACTCCTTGGGAAAGAGGGAAAAGAAGACACATCTTTACATCAGATATTCTACTTTCTTACCGCCTCTCTGCTTATATTATCACCAACAAAAAGTAATACTTAACTTTAAAGCAGGAAACCAAAATGGATACTCATTTTATTCTGATTTTTACAATTAGTTGGATTTGAGTAATGATTCTCAAAGGATGGCAGAGTAGGAAATTAGGGCAATATCAAATAGAACTCATGGATGGAGCTGGAGGCCATTATCCTCAGCAAACTAACATAGGAACAGAAAACCAAACACTGTATGTTCTCATTTATGAATGTGAGGTGAACAGTGAGACCACAAGGACACAGGGAGGGGAACAACACACTCTGGGGCCTGGGAGAGGGGAAATAAAAAAAATTAAAAGTAAAAAGCAAATAGGATGTAAACCTAGATCCTGAAAAAGTACTAAGGTGTTTTTGTTTGTTTGTTTTGTTTGTTTGTTTTTAAATGAGAGCAATAATTACTATGGTACCAGCCTCAACACAACCTCCTTAGTAAGAGCTGATTGTGTATATTTATCCAGCAATGCTGAAGAAAAAGTGTCAGGTTTTATAAACCCCGGGTAAACATGTAGACTTTCTAGAGAAAATAAAATCAAAGATGTATTTCATGTAATAATATACACATTACATTCTTGAAACTAAGTATTTCTCATTTGACCCACACCCTAGAATCATTTGCAAATGAATCAAGAAATGGTGGAATGGGCAGCTGATAAGAGTCCTGGTTACCTGAGGTTTTAAACTAAAGGTAATCAGCCCTTAGGAGGGTTTATAGTAAGCTTATCAAACTGTGGCCTGTGGGCCACATGCAGTCCAGGACGGCTTTGAATGCAGCCCCTTACAACTTCGTAAACTTCCTTAAAACATTATGAGATTTGTTTTAAGCTCATGAGCTATCATTAGTGTTAGTGTATTTTATGTGTGGCCCAAGACAATTCTTAATGTGGCTCAGGGAAACCAAAAGATTGGACATCCATGGCTTATACATTACAAAATGAAAGCATCTTTATTTAAAGCAGCTTTTTTTTTCTTTTTTCTTTCTTTCTTTTTTTTTTTTTTTAACCAACTGTGGTTTCCAACCCATTGGTGAGTTGTGAAATCAATTTAGTGGGTCATGACAAATTTCTGTTAAATAAATGAAATAGAATAAAATTTTTAAAATGTTAGCATGTATTACAAATTTTCAGGGTATTATTTCATGAAACTTTTATTTCAGTAAATATATCTGTTTGTATGTGTACACTGCCTTAATGTAAGAAATGTTTCTTCTTGTGTATTACGGTCAAACCAAATGAGAAACTGATTTAAGGCAGTGTAACAGGCTTCCTGCTGCTTAAAATAAAAAAGCCAAACATTTTATCATATTAGACTGTCTTACATTGTTCTACCTATAGCTGAAATTACTTCTTTAAAAGGATACCCTGTGTATTAGTCTGTTTTCACACTGCTATAAGGAACTGCCTGAAAGGGTAATTTATGAAGGAAAGACTCACAGTTCAGCATGACTGAGGAGACCTCAGGAAACTTACAATCATGGTGGAAGGCAAAGAGGAAGTAAGGCACCTTCTGCACAAGGCAGCAGGAAGGAAAAAGAATGGAGGAAGAACTACCACACATACGGAACCATCAGATCTCATGAGAACTCACTCACTATCACGGGAGCAGCATGGAAGAAACTGCCCCCATGATTCAATTACCTCCACCTGGTCTCTCCCTTGATAAGTTATAGGAATTATGGGGATTACAATTCAAGATGAGTGTGAGTGGGGACACAGCCAAACCACATCACCCTGCCTCTCTCCTCTGCCCTACCTTCAGGGCGTTTCTTACGTCAGTGATTCTCAAAGTGTCCATGGATCCTTTGAGGTCTCAGGATGAGACCCTTTCAAGGGAGTCAACAGGTTCAATACTATTTTCATTAGAAGGTGGGGCTATTATTTGCTTTTTCACTGTGCTGACACTAGCATTGGTAGAGCAAAGGCAAAACTACTGGGTAAAATGGGTAGAACTCATCACTCCTCAGGCAGTGGCACCAAATTATACTGGCAGTCCGTGAACTGTCACTGCCACGTGCTCACTGATTTTTCTTAAAGCACTGATTCGTTTAACAATGACCTTGATAAAGCCATGAAAAGTATTCATTGTATTAAATGTTGGCACTTGTGCACATAGCATTTTAATATGCTGTGTGAGGAAATGAGAAGTTCTCATAAATACTTTGATGCATACCGATTACGATGGTTGACTCAAGTAAAATCATGTGTGTGATTATTTGAGTTGTGAGCTGAACTAGTTGCTTTTTAATGGAATTCCATTTTTACTTGAAAACAAACCATGGTAATTCAGATGTGAGGATTTGGCAGACACTTTCCCTAAAATGAACAAAGTGAGACTATCACTTCAAGCAAAACAACTGAAAGTACTTATTGCCAATAATAAAATTCCAGCTTTCAAGCAAAAATGAGAATTTCTAAAAAAGTTCACAGCATACCAATACTTAAAGGATTTATGATAAAATCAGTGGTGATATTAAAGTGATTATTTGATACTGTATAACGAAATGTGTGAACATCAGGAAGATCTACATAACTCAGGGAATCAATGTTTTCCAAATGACCAATGCATAATGCCAATACATGAGAGACCAGTAGATTTTAATGCAATGAAGGACAAAAAGTCATTGATATGGTTTCAGAATCTACCAATTCTACCAGATTTAGGAGATCATCCTTGAAGAAACTATCACTTGTTGAGTGTTGATGTCAAATCTAAAAGAAATATTCACAATTATCTAAAAAGAGTGTTAAAATACTCTTCTCTTTTCCAATTACAGATTTGTGTGAGGTCCAGCTTTCTTCAACCAAAACAATGTTCATATCAGATTGGGTGCAGAAGCAGCTATGGAACTGCAGCTGTTTTCCATTAAGCCAGACATTAAAGCAACTTATAAAAATGTGAAACGATGCCACTCTTCTCACTAATATATTCATTGAAAGTATTTATTTATATTATTATATAATGGGCTTATTATTTTAAAAAAGAAATACATTTTTAAAATCCTTTCTTGGCCAGGTGTGGTGGTTCACGCCTGTAATCCCAGCACTTCAGGAGGCCGAGGTGGGTGGATCACAAGTTCAGGAGATCGAGACCATCCTGGCTAACACTGTGAAAACCCGTCTCTACTAAAAATACAAAAAATTAGCTGGGCTTGGTGGCGGGCACCTGTAGTCCCAGCTACTTGGGAGGCTGAGGCTGGAGAATTGGGTGAACCTGGGAGGCAGAGCTTGCAGTGATCCGAGATCATGCCACTGCACTCCAGCCTGGGCGACAGAGCAAGACTCCATCTCAAAAAAAAAAAAAAAAAAAAAAAAATCCTTTCTTAACTTTAATTTCTAATACAATAAGCATTAGCTATTAATACAACCCATGTAAACAAAAACTCTTTGGAGTCCTCAATAATTTTTAAAGAGTATTCATGGGTCCTGAGACCAAAATGTTTGAAAGCCATTTTCCTTGACCTTGGTTTGATTCCTTTCTAAAAAATCACCAAATCTAAAAGTATGAACTACATAGTTGAACCTGTAAGTCAACAATCAATTGTACTGTTTAAGAAAATCTGACTAACAGGTATGGATTGGGGATTTTTTGAAGCCACTCTGGGTTAAAAAAAATGAATTTCTTAACTAAAGACTATTTAACATATATGTCATATAGTGGGCAAGAATGACCTAGGGCCCAAAAAGGACCCTCAGTTTTCTCCTCTGCTGACCTTGATGTTAAAATGTTCACTTCTAGTTACTATACTGTCAAGATGGATGTAATGTACAAACATAACCTTTATTCATCAATAGAGAACACAATTCTAATCTGACACTTTAAATACCTAATCCAGCCTGAGAAGTGTATCACACATGATACAAAACGCCTACCTTCAAGAGCTCTTCTTGAAATGTCAGTGCGCGAGCCCATGTGCCCATGCCCCCAGAACATTCCAGAGCAGGCATCGTCCTGCAGTGAAGGCTGTTTGAAAGCAACATGACTTAATTACATTCATCACACTGAAAATCAAATTCTATGCCAATGACACATGGCACTTGGAGCTTATTTTACAAACATTAACTAATTAATCTGCAAAACATCCCTGAGAGGCAAGACATAATGATATATGAGCTGACAACCTAATTATGTCTAATTATTCCTATTTCCCCCTTCCAAGTGTTTTTTATTGCTGGTTCAGAGAAGTGGGCCTGCTATGTTCTTAAATCAGATATGGAAATCAATTATCTCTTATTCCATCCAGAATTCTCTTGCTGCAAGAGATCCAATCTCTTGTCCTTCATTGCATTAAAATCTACTGGTCTCTCATGTATTGGCATTATGCATTGGTCATTTGGAAAACATTGATTCCCTGAGTTATGTAGATCTTCCTGATGTTCACACATTTCATTATACAGTATCAAATAATCACTTTAATATCACCACTGATTTTACCATAAATCCACTCTTGCTACAGGAGAATTCTCTAGCATTCACCTTTCTTTGTGGAACAGATCAACCTGTACCATGTTTCACTGGATTGTTTATAGAAGCCTGAAAGCACCCAAACTTTAATTTAGTGTTGAACTCACAATTCTACCTCTTAAACTACATTCTTTGCTGCTTTTTAACCTCCAAATAATTTTAATTATTATTCTCAATTGCTTCAACCAGTTTTGCTCTGCTATCCTCTTTTCTTTCTATAGTGTCTTTCTGCTGGAAACATACTAACAGGCACAGGCCCTATTATCCATGCAGTTCCTTTTCCCCAAATTTTGTAATCAGAAGGTCAAAGTTGCCTTCTCTGTGCTTTCTTCCCTGTTGTCTCCCTCTTTTGAGACCTTCTTAGCTTTCCTTAAGCTCTCTGCATTCCTTCATTTCTCATTCCACTTAAAATTCAAACAGTTTTGTTTCATCTGAGAATTCCACTTTGGCTTCTAAATTTTCTCCTAGACAGCAAGGTGGGCCTTGAAAGTGAATGGTCTCTATGTTTAAAAACATTGCTGGGCCAGGCACAGTGGCTCACACCTGTAATCCCAGCACTTTGGGAGGCTGAGGCAGATGGATCACCTGAGGTCAGGAGATCAAGACCAGCCTGGGCAACATGGTGAAACCCTGTCTCTACTAAAAATATACAAATTAGCCAGGTACAATGGCACGTGGGCTGTAATCCCAGCTACTCGGGAGGCTGAAACAGGAGAATCTCTTGAGCCCAGAAGGTGGAGGTTGCAGTGAGCCGAGACTGCGCCATTGCATTCCAGCCTAGGCAACAGAGTGAGACTCCATCTCAAAAACAAACATGATCAAAAACAATTTAAATTGAATTTTTGATTACAAACAAACAAAAAAGAAAAAAAAAAAGACACTGCTAGAAGATGTATTGTTAAAAGGGATGTCACCATTTGTGCAAAAACAGATATAATATAATTATGTTTTAAAATGCATCAATTATCTCAGGAATTAAAAATAAGTAACAATTCTTATAAGAACTGTATTAGAATTCTCCAAAGAAACAGAACGAACAGGACATGTGTACAACACATACAGAGAAAGAGAGAGAGAGAAGGAGGGTTATTTTAGGGAACTGGATCACGTGACTGTGGGTCTATACGTCCAAAATTTGCAGGACAAGCTGAAATTCTGGACAGAGCTGATGTTGCAGTCTTCGGTTTGAAGGCAGTATGAGGCATAATGCCGTCTTGTTGGGGGAAACTTCAATCTTTGCTTTTAAGGCCTTCAACTGATGGGATATGGCCCACCCACATTATGGAGTGTAATTTGCTTCACTCAAAGTCTACTGACTGAAATATTAATCCATTCTAAAAAAAAAAAAAAAACCTTCACAGCAATGTCTAGACTGGTGTTTGACAAACAACTGGGCACCATAGCCTAGATAAGCTGACACATAAAATTGGCCATCACAAGAGCCTACCTTGTTTGACAAAGTATTTAAGGTGACTATTTTCTCATTGCTGTAATCCTACTAGCTAACAAAGTGCATCTTTTGCTAGTGTTCACTTACTCTTCATTCAGTGGTGAAGTTAATGAATGTGTGTTATGCTTATGTTTCCAATAAGTTGTAAGCTTGAGGGACAGTGTTTCTCTTGCATTTCTGGTAGCGATTGCAATTACACAACTCACGTTTTCTGGGGCAGGAGTGTTTTCGGGTGCTTTGTTTCACAGTTACATCACATGTCCTGATTTTTAATTGTAGGAAACGTGGTCACCATACCTCTAACATGTAATTGCAAGCTGGACATGGTCAGTAAATTTCAATAAATGCTTACTGCTTGAAATGGAATTTCCAGCCAGTGGACATTTTGTTTAAAATATGACAAAATACAACTGGGGAAAATTATCATTTCTCTTCTCATTTATTCCTGAGACATACAATGCAATCTGGTTCTTGTGTTTTTAATTTTCCATGTCCAGTTTTCAGGGTGCGGTTATAATGAATTGCCAAACCAATATGAAGTAAGATATTCAGTAATCAAGGACAAGTTCAAACAATGTTGAACGTTTTTTTAGGGTGAGTGAATGTTCAGGTAATGTATCCAGGGAAGGGCTTCTATATAAAGGGAGGGACACAATTAGACAAATAAAAATACCTGTTTATGGTTTCTCTATGCAGATAATAAAACTTTATGACTCCAGGAGGAAGGTGGATGAACTTTATTGTATATAAGAAGATGGCAGAATCTAAGAATAAATAAAACGTTAAGAACTGTTTTCCAATAAAAATTACTTGGGACTTTTCTGGACTGCTGAAATTATTTTTCTACTTTATAATCTGATATGATTTTTTAAACTGCTGGTTTGTTCCAAACTGATATCTCAAAGGAGTACAAATTATATTGCTTGGAATTTAGATAGGCCTGGTGAAAATTTAAAGCTATTATAGAAAACTGAATGATGAATTATCTTCAGGGAAGCCAGGAAGTGCCTGAACCAAAAGCCTTCAGATACTCAGTCAAAAAATTAGCAAGATTTAGTGACAACTTGGCTACATAGAATGAAGATATGAGAGAGACGAAAGATGTTTTAGTCTAGGTAGGAGACTGGAACTATGCTTATCTCATTATTAGAGACAGAGAGATTAGGACAGACAACCAGTTTGGAATATTTAGTAGTGGAGCAAAAGTGCTGAGTGATTTTAAACATGTTGTGTTGGAGTGAAACATGGAGATGTTCCGTACACAGCTGGAAGTGCAGAATATGAATACAGGTGAGAAATCAGAACCAGAACTACGTTCCCAGAAACTTTATTACAGAATTTAAATGAAGCCTAAACTATTGACTATGATTATCTCTTTTCACCCCCATGTCTCCCCCAAGCCACAGATTTCCTCTTCCTGTATTCCAGCTAGATGGAGTGATTGGCAGGCCCCCTACTTGATCTTTGCCCCTTCTGGAACATGTGCACACTCTCTCCTCACCTGGAATTCTCTCTCTTTTCCCATCCCACACCTCACAACCCACACCCCAACTTCCACTCAGGTCTCACTTTAGATATGGCTTCTTTGAGTGCCCCCTTATATACACACATGCATGCATTGCACAAGCACATATGTATGTGCATGTGCACGCACCCACTCCTCCTGTGTTAGGTTAGCTACCTTCCTATGAGGTTCCAGAGCCCCTAGGATTTATTTCCCCCATTAAACTACGTTATAAAATTCTGCTCACTCTTCCTCCCATCCAACTTGAGTTTGAGGTTCCCCAGGACAGGGATTTCATCATTCCTGCTCGTTGTTGTATTTTTAACTCCATAACACACAGTAGGCGCTCAACAAATTGAACGAATAAATGAATTATCAGAGAGGATTGAATTCAGGCAAGATTACATTGGATAAAGCTCTACAAAAGCTTGTGGGGAAAAGAGAAGGGTGATAGTTGCCTACCTCAAATGACAAGCCTGGAAGTGCTTGGAAATGTCAATTACCTGTTGTGTGTATTAACTTATGGAATGAATGATGAGGTTATGATGTTGCATTCTGATGTGGTTTTCCTGGTGGGATGTGTAAAGTGAGGCACACGCATGTGTATGGGTGGTAGGCATGTCTTCCAAGAAGCTGGAAGCCATTCTCCAGAGCAGCCACCTGGGAAAGAAGGGTGTTCTCAGACAGGAAGTGAGCTGAAGGGTGGCTTGGGTGGGTGAAAGGACAGGCTTGATCTTGCTCTCTTGGTCCGGAGCTGTGCTTTCCAATAGACCAGCTACTAGACACATGTGGCTATTGAGCACTTGAAATGTGCTGATCTGGATTGAGATGTGCTCCAACTATGAAATACACACTAGATTTCAAACTGAGTACAAAAAATATAAGTTATTTTATTAATAGTTTTTATATTGATTACATGTTGAAATGACATTTTGGGTATGGTGGATTAAATAAAATCTAATATTGAAATTAATCTCCCCTGTTTATTTTTGCCTTTTTAACGTGGCTACTAAAACATTTAAAATTCTATATAGGGCTTGAGTTACATTTCTATTGGACAACGCTGGTCTAGACTTAAGAGGAGATTTGAACATTTCTGAATGTCCTCCTGGGTGTGAGACAGAGCAGAGACTCTTCTTAGGGGCCTGCCACCCCACCCCAAGCATGGAAATAAAGGAAAATCTGGAGTTCCTTCAAGGGAAATTCCAAACACCTAGCCAGCCCTGAGATGTAAATAAGCAAATTGATAAGAAAGAGGGTAATAATTGCTGAAAACAATAGCAAAGGAAGTTAGAGCCATAAGATGTTTGGTTGCCTTATAGAAACTAAAGATAGGTTGGGCATGATGGCTCATGCCTGTAATCCTAACACTTTGGGAGGCTAAGGCAGGAGGATCTCTTGAGCTCAAGAGTTCAAGACCAGCCTGGGCAACAAAGGGAGACCTTTTCTCTAAAAAAAGAAAAACTAAAGATAACATCTTAACACATGTCCCTGAGTTGTTTTTCAGAAACTCACACCCCCACCAAATGGAAAATGTCATTCACTGGCACACAGACCTCAGGTAAGGGAGAAGTGAGGACTGAATGCCATTCTTTGTTCTAAATTTCTTCCTGGGGGGACTTGAAGAGTCACATGCACAGGCCAGACCTCAACATTCCTTTCTGCTGACCCAAGTTTTTAGACAAAGCTCTGCTTCCTTAACCAGAGAATCTTTGAATCCCCCAATGACGGGTAAGCCCCTGCTTCAAGATATCCCACCTTTTTAGGCCAAACCAATCTCTAACCTCCATGTGCTGCCTATGATTTCACTTCTGCTTTCCTGAAGTGTTCCCCTGCCTTTAAAAACCTTTGCCTGTAAGTCAGCAGGAAGGCCAGTCTTAAGCACAAGCTGCCCAATTCTTATTCCTTGGTGTCCTGTAAATAAATGCCTTCCTTTCCCTCACTGCAAAACCTCGGTGTGGGTGTTTGTCTTTAGTGTGCAGGGTGAGCAGACCCAGGTTTGGCTCAGTAACAGGTGGAGCTATTAAGGCAGCAATGGAACAAGCCTGAAAACCTGAAACGTAAGCATATCTTGTAAAGGTAGTGATTTATGAGCATCTCTGTCTTGTTTGCATCATTGTAAAGGATTTCTTCCTGGTACTCTATGTCCTGGACACTGTGCTAGGTGTTAGGGCTGCAGGATAAACCAGGCGGAGGTGGTCCTGCCCTCATCAAGCTTGCTCTCTAGCTACATGATTCAGTCTCTCCCTTCATCAGGGGAGTTTCTGCTACTGCTGTCCTTGGAGGAGAATGGATAGGGAAGCGTGATATTTGATATTTGTTTGTTTTTCATCATGATTAAATGTATTGAATATTTACTCTGTGTCAGGCACTTTTAATTCCTTGTCTCGTGGAATCCTCATTAATCAATCACCCTACAAAGCAGGAACTATTATTATTCCTGTAAAGAGGAGTAAATTGAGGATTGGGAAGTAAAATAACTTGCCCAAGGCCAAACAGCTGATAAGAAACAGAGCCGAACTGAAACCCAGATCTGCCTGAATGCAGTGTTCCACAGCTAACCACTATACATATACCACACTGGCTAACTTTCTGTTTTTTTAGAGAGATGGTGGGGGTGGTGGGGGGTGGACAGCACGGGTCTCTCGCTTTGTTGCCCAGGCTGGTCTTGAACTCCTGGCTTCAGGAGATCCTCCTGCCTTGGCCTCCCAAAGTGCTGGGATTACAGGTGTGAGCCACTGCACCTGGCCTATTGCTATTTTACAACTGAGGAAAGTGAATCCCAGAAAAGTGAAATAACCTGGCCAAGATCATGTAGCTACTAAACGGTGGCACCATTATTTGAATCTTAGTCCTCTTACATCTAAAGTTCTTTAAATATTCCATCTCTCTAAAGTTCCCATAAAATATATATTTTAGTGGCACATGCCTGTAATCCCAGCACTTTGGGAGGCCGAAGCGGGCAGATCACTTGAGGCCAGGAGTTTGAGACTAGCCTGGCCAACATGGCGAAACCCAATTTCCATAAAAATACACACACACAATAATAGTCAGGAGTGGTGGTGTACTTATAATCTCAGCTACTTGGGAGGCTGAGACATGAGAATCATTTGAACCTGGGAGGTGGAGGCTGCGGTGAGCCGAGATTGTGCCACTGCACTTCAGGCTGGGCAACAGAGCAAGATGCTGTCTCAAAAAAAATTAAAATTAAAATTACAAAAGGTATATTTTAAATACGTGTGGAAGATAAAAGCTAACCTTCTTAGCCTGGTGTGTTGGCACACACCTGTAGTCCCCTGTAGTCCCAGCTACTCGAGAGACTGAAGTGGGAGGATCACGTGAGCCCAGGAGGCGGAGGTTGCAGTGAGCCGTAATTGTGCCGCTGCACTCCAGCCTGGGGCACAGAGCAAGCCCCTGTCGGAGAGGAGAGGAGAGGAGAGGGGAGGGGAGGGGGGAAGAGAGAGAAAGAGAGGGAGGGGGAGAAAGGGGGAGAGTGAGAGAAAGAGAGAGTGAGAAAGAAAGAAAAGAAAGAGAGAGAGAGAAAGAAAGAAAGAAAGAAAACAAGGAAAGAAAGAAAGAAAAAACGAAAGAAAAAGAAAGAAAGAAAGAAAGAAAGAGAAAGGAAAGAAAGAAGAGAAAGGAGAGAAAGGGAGATGGAGAAAAAAGAAGGAAAAATTGGAGGGAAAAAGCTAACCCTCTTTGACCAGAGACTACCAGATATCCCAAAATGTTGTAGGAAGACAGATTAGTACCTTATAGAGCCATTCTCTCTTCTCCTAAGTATCCAGGGGTTAAAAAAAAATCTGCTATAATGTGAAGAAGATAAAAGTTCTCCTAGACTCGTGCTTCAGAGTTGGAAACATTTGGAATGATACAGTCCAAGCCTCTCATTTCACAGATGAGGCCCAGGGAGATACGGGAACTTGCCCAAGGTCACCCAGCTGGTTGGAGGCAGAGCCAGACCTGGAGCATGTGCTGCTTTGCACAGTATATACCTCTCTTCATAACCCTCCCTGCCCCCCAGAGCACCCAAATGAGGGCCTTGGGGAATTTCAGGGTGGTGTGTGTGTTTGCGGGGGAATTGCTAGGCGGTGTCCTTTGACTGACAGGAGGCAAAGTTTACTCTGCTCATCACACATGTAGTTTTCATCACATCCCCAAGGCACTCATGAAGAACCCAGAGAGGCCACAGCACACAGCAGGGCCCTGCAGAGAGAACTACTCAATTAGTCCCTGCTTTCTTTATCATTAGTCCCTGCTTTCTTTATCATCTAAGACACACCAGTGTTGTGGATCCAGATAACAGGACAAATAGTATAAAAACAAGATTCACTCAGAACCTGGAAACAAGCGGAGGGTTTCGCTTTCCTTGCTTTTCTTCCCTTTAAGCACATGCAAGTCCAGGAGAACAGCTTTTCAGAGGAAGCCTGAATAACTCGCCAGAGCAGCTGTGGGACTTGACTGGCAAGACAGGTTTAGGAAGCCGTGTTCGGGAGGAGACGCCTGCAGGAGACTCCGATGACACTCCATGCTGATCTCGGAAATTTCACACACAGTAAAAAATTCTAATTAGCAATCTGGGCCGAAAGCTGTTTCTGGGAGTTGCTCTCCAGGCGTCAAGCTGTTCCGTGGCACAGGTGCCCACCCAGCCATGACTCGTCCCTGCACACACATTTGCATTTCCCACTTCCCTCCGGGTGTTCTATATTCCTGCCATACTCTCTCCTTCTCACACTTGTGTCAGCCACGCTCTTCCCTCAGGCCCTGCTCAAGAACCTCGACCTCCCTGAAGCTTTTCCAGATCCTATCCAGCCCAAAATCACTCCTTTTTGTGGAATCCAAGATTCATTGTCTCCTGTATTTAGCACTTAGGTACCAAGTTTCTACTTGATTTATACTTATTTACCTTTTTATGTATATGTTCTGTCTCTTAAACTGGAATTAAGCCACTTACAGCAAGGGACAGATGCAGTTTCCTCCATGAATTCCAAAGTCCTTCTTAGTGCAGAGCCACGTGAGTGCAGGCACTCTGTACACTTTGAATGTTGATGATGACGGTGAACATGATGATGATAATGGTGATGGAGAAGAATGAGAAGGAGAGAAGAAAGAGAGAAAACAAATTTGTCCTAAGGGACAAGTTGAATGACTATTGAGATCAAACTCCAGGCCAAAGAAAAATCTGAGAAATGCTCAAATTTATGTTTGTGACACTTCTACTTGCCAGGTTTGTCACATCTGGTTTCACAGGCCGTTGTATCAGTGTGAAATGCAAAGCTGGATTGTTTCTTTCATTCCTTTCCTTGAGGACCACACTGTCATGGCGACTTTCATGTGTCCACTTGACTGGGCCACAGGGTACCCAGACATTTGGCCAAACATTATTCTAGATGTGGCTGTGCGGGAGTTTCTGGAGGAGCCTCACACAGCTGAATTGGCGGACTGAGTACAGAGACTGTGCTCCCCAACGTGAGTGGGCCTCATCAGTTGACTGAAGACCTGAATAGAATGAAAAGGCTGAGTCAGAGGGAACCCCCTCTGTCTGACGGCTTGAGCTGGAACATGGGTCATTTCCTGCCTTTGAAATCTAACTGGAAAATCGGCTCTTCTTGGGACTCAGACCTGACCACTTTTGGGCTGGAACCTACCCCACCGACTCTCCTGGTTCTCAGGCCTTCAGACTCGGACTGAAATTGCACCATCGGCTCTTTAGGGTGTTCAGTTTGCCAACTGCAGATCTTGGGACTTCACCTTCATAATCATGTGCGCCAATTCCTCATAATAAGTCTGTGCGTGTATGCACGCGTGTATGCCTGTCTCCTCTTAGCTCTGTTTCTCTAAAGAGCCCTGATTAGTATACCCTTCTACCTGGACATCGTTGAGCAGCAGAAGTCTTGGCTCCACCACAAATCAGCAGTGAACATTAGATAAATAATTTAGCTTCTCTAAGCTGAGGTGTTTGCTTTTGCTTTTTAAAAATGCAAATTTTCACCAGGCATGGTGGCTCACGCCTATAATCCAAGCATTTTGGGAGGTCAAGGTGGGTGGATCACTTGAGGCCTGCAGTTCAAGACCAAGCTGGCTGACACAGCCAAACCCCATCTCCACTAAAAACTAGAAAACTTAGCTGGGCGTGGTGGGGCCTGGAATCCCAGCTACTTGGGAGGCTGAAGCATGAGAATCGTTTGAATCTGGGAGGCAGAGGCTGCAGTGAGCCAAGATTTCACCACTGCACTCCAGCCTGGGCAACAGAGTGAGACTCTGAAAAAAAAAAATTCAAGTTTTATTGAAGAGAGGTTGGTTAACAGGTACAAACACACAATTAGGTAGAAGAAATTAGTAGTTCTAACATTGGATAGCAGAGTAGGGTGACTATAGTTAACAACAACGTATTGTATATTTCAAAATAGCTAGAAGAGAAGAGTTTAAATGTTCCCAATACATAGAAATGATAAAAACTCAGGATGATGGATACCCTAAATACCCTGACCTGATCATTTCACATTCTATGCATGTAACAAAATATCATGTGTACCTCATAAATATGTACAAATATTATGTATCAATTAAAAATAAATAAATAAAAATACAAAATACAAAAATGCTTTTTAAAAACACAAATGTTCTGCTTACTTTACAGAGCTTTTGAAAGAAGCAAATGAAACAATAGAGGTGACAGTGTTTGTAAACTATAAACTGGAAGGGAAAGATAATACTATGATGTGGCTAACTACTTCTTTCTTTCTTTCTTTTTTTTTTTTTTTTTTTTTGAGACAGGGTCTTGCTCTGTTGCCCAGGCTGGAGTGCAGTGGCATGATCATGGCTCACTGCAGCCTCAACCTCCCAGACTCAAGTCATCTTCCTCTTAGCCTCCCAGGGAGCTGGGACCACAGGCACATGCCACCACACCCAGCTGATTTTTCTTATTTTATAGAGACGAGGTCTCACTATGCTACCCAAGCTGGTCTCCAGACCCCTGGGCTCAAGCAATCCTCTGACCTTGGCCCCCCAAAGTGCTGGAATTACAGGCATGAGCCACTAAGCCCAGCCAGTAACTACCTCTTGACCTCCGACCTGTGGCCCTTTGTCTACCTCTGTATTTCTCACTCCAGGGGATTTTCATTTACCAATTACATCTAAGATCTGTTGCGTCATCATCCCAAATTAAATATTTTATTTCTAAAATTAAGGTTTTTATCTCACTCCCCTCAGTATTTCTCCAATTCACAAGCAGCCTTTTATGTAGTAAGATTTGAGGGGCAGTAACAAACCTATTATGTAGTAAGATTTGAGGGGCAATTTTGCCCTTCCCACCTCCATCTACCCAAATTCTTACCATGACTGAATGAAACACTCCTTTAGGTTAAGACCTTGTGTTGCCAGGAGAGTCCATTTAGAAAGCAAATAGACACAGAAGATCTATTATGTCCATATCTTGGCATGGATTCATTCTTAGACTCCTCTTCGAAAGTAGAGAGCAAAGGAATGAGAAGTGAGATGGTATGATTTTAGACAAGGCAGGGGAAGAGATGCTGTCTGTGGAGGTCTGGCCTGGATGGGACACAGCCTTGGGAAGCCCTGCCTAGCCAGAAGTCAGTAAAGGCAGGTGGGATGGGGTATGGAGGGAGGACAGGAGTTGGGGAGGGTTATGGAAAAAGGCTTCGCCGTAAGTCAAGGAAAAGTCAGTCTTAAAGCAGTGTGGGTACTAGATTAACCTTTGTCCATTGAATACTTTTGTTTAGGGCTGGCTCTGTTCTTGTTTCTCCAGGCTTGAGACCAGATATTCTTATCAGCTCTCTCCTCCACTGGCCTATTCTACCTCCCTCAAGTCATCTCTCACTGCTGTTTTTAAATTCCACATTGCTTGGATCCTGCCTTTGTGTCTGGTTCCCAAAAATGCAATTCTGCCTCAGGCCCCGAGGGTCACACCAGGACTGTGCTTGGCCTCTCAGCCTTGGTACTCCCCTTGATGGGTTTTCCCTGCTCTGAGCATTGTCTCCCTGGAGTATGGACTGATCCCAACATCCCTTTCCTAGAAGCCTCCTATGGTTTCAAAGTTACAAAACTCCTGGCTCTCACCTGATTCCTAACCTCTTCCTTATCTAAGTTTCTTTACAGTAATAACTGACATTCCCATGGTGAATTAGAATTTTGTGAAATTTTGTAGTTAACTATAATCTGTCACCCCAACACTCCACTGAAACTCTCAGCAAAAAATCACCAGTGACCACCTATTATTGCCAAAGCCAATAAACACATTTCATTTACTGTCTCACTATCCTTTCTGCTGCTGACGGCTTTATTCAACACACCTTCATTTTTGTAGTTCTCTCCTGTCCAGGTTTCTACAGCACTGCTCTATGCTGGTTTTCCACAATATTGGCGATCGCTTTTATCTGCTCAGCATCCCTTTTCCTCACCTTGGTAATGCCCCATCATCTTGAATAGAGCAGGCACATGATCCAGGTGGGCCAATTATAATACCAAATCCTTCTGTCCTCAGCGATTGGTCCAGGGATGGGTCACATGTCCCAAAGCAGACCAAGCAGAGATTTTTTCCCTGGACTTTCTAACTGAAGTTGGTTGGGAATACACTTAATTAATTGGTTTTGCTGCTTAATACATACCCTCAAAATCTCAGTGGTTTTTAATAATCTCAATTTCTTTTCTTGCCCAAGAGTCTACAGGTCAGATATGGTTGCACTGAAGACAGCCAGGATTAGCTTCGGGTCCACTTCACAGATTTCGTTTTCCTCCCTGGACCAGTGGCTACTTGGAGTTCTCTTTTCAGAGAGCAGCACAGGAACGCCTCTAAAAACTTTGGCCTGGAATTGTCACCCTCACTCCATCCACGTTTCTATTGCCCAAAGCAAGTCATGTGCCCAAGCCCACCATCACTGGGAAGATGCCTCTGTGGGAGAAATTGTAGTCACTGAGCATTGGGTGGGGAGGTACAAGGCAAATATTCCTGTGTCAGGGACATGAAGAACCATGTAGTCCAATCTGCCATACTCCCCCTTTCCTCTGTCACTGTAAAGATGGCATCAGGAGCCCCTGTGCCCATAGTCTCACCATGTGAAACTGATCGGAGGATGAAGCCCAGAGGGCACAATCAGGTTCCCAGATCCAGTAGTCCAGCTCCACCCCTGCCTTCCCAGGTTTTAGTTAGGAGTTAACGAATTTCCCTTTGAACTGGGATCCTGTCTCAAATACTGAGAACCCTACAAATCCGTGCTCTTACCTCTTAGGCAGTTTTTGTTGGCCTTGTGTTCTGTCCTTTATCTGGAATAGCGGTCAGCAAATTGTGGCCTATGGGGTAAATCCAGTGACCATGCTGGTTTTGTAAATAAAGTCTTAATTGGAACACAGTCACATCCATTTCTACACATGTTGTCTGTGGCTGCTTTCACACTGCAACGGCAGAGTTGAGTAGTTGTGACAGAGACCATATGGTCCACAAAACCTAAAATATTTACTATCTGGCCATTTACAGAAAAAAGTGTGCTGAACACTGCTCTAAAAGATGTTGGCTACTTGCTAACCCTGGCCAGTCTCATCCACCTGTATGCTGGTGAATCCCAGATCTATTTCCCTGGCCCTGACCTCACCAGCGCACCTTAGAATAAATTCTGTACACCCTTTCCTGCTTGAATATTCTACAAGTTCCTCAAATTCAATGAGTCTCGGAACCAAACTCTGGTTCCCCTACACTGGTTCCTCTTTCCTCTTCCCCACATCAGTGAACGGTGCTGCCTTCGTACGTAACAGCCCCAGCGACAACAATCTTCAACTCGCCCCTCTCCCACCTCCCTCTGCCCCATCAGCAGGTCATGCTGATTTTACTTCTAAACATTTCTTAATCCCTCTCCTTCTCCCCAGCCTTTCTCACATATCCTCACTTGAACCATAGCAGTCTCTAACTTGTCTCCCATCGTGTGTTTCTCCCCTTAAACCACACCCAGCCACACCTGTGCCTCCAACAAGGGATTTTACAGCACTAAGCTTCCCCTCTGCCCTCTCATCTTAAGCTACTTAGCGGTTCCCCATTGAGAGTCAAGACTGACCTTGATCATCCAACATACAAAGCCCTCAATTTCCTGGCCCTGTCAGCCTCTCTATCCTTACGGTAGGGTACTTATAGCTTGTATCACCCAAGGGTAATGTGGAATTGCTCCATGTGGATACATGCATACTCTGCTGTCTTTGCCTGCTGTGTGGATACATACATACTCTGCTGTCTTTGCCTGCTGTGTTCTGCCTGCTGCAAGCCCTGTTCACCCTTGACCTCCCTTCTTCATGTGGCTAACTCATCTCAGGGCTCTCAATAGTCATCGCCTCTTCTAGGTAGCCATCCCAGGCTGCACCTGCCTGCCCAGCCTGAGCTGGCTGCTGCTTCTTTTTCCCTCCCACCCTTGTGCTGAAGTTAACTTGTAACATTGAGCCTACTTATTTATTTGCATGTCTGCCTGCTCACAGCCAGTTCAGCTCCTCATGCCTTATCCAATTTCATGTCCTGGGCTCCTGGCACAAAGTTAAGTATTTGGTGAACTAAGCTGAAATACAGCTCACATTACCTATTACTTAATGTTCAAAAAAGCCTTTAAGATAAATATTATCATTCCTACTCTATGAATTAGGAAACTTAATATCAGAGAATCTACCCAAAGTCATACAGCTGATAAAGGTCAGAAGAACACACTTTAATCCAGGTCTACCAGTCTTAAACTTTTCAAACCTCTGACCACAAAACCTTGGTTTTTTTCTGGATGGGTCTTTTTCTGTTAGTTGTGAAATATATTATGGTTATAAAAAACACACTTGACATAAGTGTGTATCTTTAAGAATAATAATAGTACAAATGCCCATGTAATACATCACCCAATTTAGAAAATAGAATGTTGCCAAACCTTTCAACTGCTATCAGAATTTTTGTATTTATCATTTTTGCCCCTTCCTTCCTTCCTTCCTTCCTTCCTTCCTTCCTTCCTTCCTTCCTTCCTTCCT
>NC_045440.1:99427738-99428391 GCF_002776525.5 Piliocolobus tephrosceles
TTTCTTTCTTTCTTTCTTTCTTTCTTTTTCTTCTTTCTTTCTTTTTCAGACAGGGTGTCACTTGGTCCCCCAGGACAGAGTGCAGTGGAGCCATCACAGCCCATTGTACCTACACAGATCTCACCATGTTGCCCAGGCTCGATTTGAACTCCTGAGCTCACATGATCAGCTTGTCTCCGCTTCCTGAAGTGCTGAGATTATAGGCATGAGCCACAGCACCTGGTCCATCCTTTGCTTTTCATTAGGTCCTGCCACATATAGATAGATGTACTTTTAAACAATATATTGTCTAATTTTGCATGCTTTTGAATAATATTGAATATAATCTTCTATGAATTTGCCATTATTATCTTTGTGGGATTCATCCACATTGCTGTGGCTACTAGGTGGTTGCAGGTAATTTCATTGCTGCGTTCCATTTTATAAATGTATCAAAATTCATTTGCCCACTATTCCTGCTGATGAACATTTGAGCTGCTCGCCTCCACTTCCTAAAGTGCTGGGATTACAGGCATGAGCCACAGCACCTGGTCCATCCTTTGCTTTTCATTAGGTCTTCCCACAGACAGATAGATGGACATTTGAGCTGCTTCCAGTTTTTTGTTTGTTCGCTTTTTTTTTTTTTTTTTTTTTTTTTTTTTTTTTTTTTTTTT
>NC_045440.1:99428491-99483570 GCF_002776525.5 Piliocolobus tephrosceles
TTTTTTTTTTTTTTTTTTTTTTTTTTTTTTTGCTATTACAAAGGGTGCTGTTATTCTTGTACATCTCTTCTGCTCTCTAGGTATGGAAGTTTCTCTGGGGTATGTACATAAGAGTGAAATTCACATGTACTCCTTCATCTTTACCAAATACTGTCAAACTCTTTCCAATGTCAACAGCATCAGCACTAAATAAGAGTTTCTTTTGCTCCACATCCTTATCAACATTTGGTATGCAAATTAAAAAAAATTTTTTTTGCCAACAAGCAGGTGTAAAATGGTTCTCATTGGAGATATTATTTTGTATTTTTCTGATTATTGGTGAAAATGAAGTATTTTATATGTTTATTAGCCATTTATATTTTTTCTTATGAAGACTATCTGTTTATACTTTAGCCCATTTTTCTACCAGGTTGTCTGACTTTTTCTTATTGACCTGAAGGAGTTATTTATATATTCTGGATGTGAATCCTTGGTCAGTCATATGTGTGCGAAAAGGTTCTGAGTTTGATTTTTGTTTTGTTTTTTGAGACAGGGTCTCACTCTATTGCCGAGGCTGGAGTGCAGTGGCATGATCACAGGTCAGGGCAGCCTTGACCTCCTGAGCTGAGGTGATCTGATCCTCCTGCCTCAGCCTCCCCAAGTAGCTGAGACTACAGGCATGCGCCACCATCCCTGGCTAGCATTTTTGTATTAAGGTTCTCAGTTTCTGACTTATCTTTTTACACTTTATGGTGCCTATTGATGTATACAAGTTCTTAGTTTGGCTGGGCATGGTGGCTCATGCCTGTAAACCCAGCACTTCGGGAGGCCAAAGCAGGCAGATTGCTTGAGCCCAGGAGTTTGAGACCAACCTGGGCAACATAGTGAAACTCCATTTCTACAAAAAACACAAAAATTAGCTGGATGTGGTGGTGTGAGCCTGTAGTCCCAGCTAGTCATGAGGCTGAGGTAGGAGGATGGCTTGAGCCTTGGAGATCAAGGCTTCGTCGTGCCAAGATTGCACCACTGCACTCCATCCTGGACAACAGAGCAAGAACCTGTCTCCAAAAAAAAAAAAAAGTTCTTAGTTTTATTGTAATTGCACTTATGAATCTTTGTCTATGTGGATTCTATTTTTTAATTTGTTTAAGGGATCCTTCCCTATTGTAAGGTTATAGCCAGCACTTATTGAGTACTTTCTATGTTTTGGGTACTCCTTATCATCTCCCTTTTACAGGTATTGAAGACAAGGCTCAGAGAAATTGAGCAACTAGATGAGGTCATACAGCAAATAAGCAGTGGAGTCAGGATTTGAACCCAGACAGTCTGCCTTGTGTTTGCACTTTAACAATTGCCAAACTGCTGTTTATAGAGATAGTGTCATATGTTATTCTATAAGATTTAAAGTTTTGTCTCTCTCATCAAAGTCTCTAATCTGGACTTGGCTTATGATGTGAGATACCTGAATTAATCCATACCCTTCTCTACTTTGGCCCCTTAAAAGCTCCTAATTTGAGTAATGCTTATTGTAACACAACTAGTATCAACTGAATTGTGCTAGAGATGAATTTAAAAGAAAAAGCATTTTATTAATGGGAACAACTGACACTGTGGACTGCTAGAAAGGGGAGGGAAGGAGGAGGGTATAGGTTGAAAAACTACCTATTGGTAACTATGCTCACTACCTGGATGCAAGAATCCCATGTAACAAACCTGCATATGTCCTGCTGTATCTACAAAAAAGTTGAGAGAGGAAAAAAAAAAAAAAAAAAAGCTGTTTTGTTAATGCTGCCAGTGACTGATCCCAGGCAAGGTAGGCAAAATCTAACCCTGCTCTCTAAGTAAATGATTTGGCACCAGAGTAGAGTTCTTCAAATTAACTGAGGAAGACAGACCTCCACGTTTCAGCCCTTTTTTTAGCTTTTGGCATCCCATAAACTGAACAGGATATCCCCTGAAGAAATCCCACGAGAGGTAGAGGCCGTCACAAAGTACGGAACAATCTCCACAGCTCTGCCTACACTGCTGGGACCAAAATAGTTCACATGGCATTCCTGCCGCCTCCTTGTGAACTGTGTGGGAAGGAACGCTGGTCACGAATTCTTCGTTTCAACCACCCCCACACATTAGGACAGCAGCAGCAATAGCAGTGACATCTTGGAATCTAGAGAACAGCACGTGGTAGGCTGTACATCAAATCTTCTCTGCATCATGTACCATCTTCCTCCAAAATTAGAGGTTTTAAACAAATGTAAAGAAATTGAAAATGATTTTTTAAATTAAGAAATAAAATGGGAACAAGTTGAGTATAGCAGAGTATCAACTAAAGAAAAAAAATCAAGCTTTTAAAGAATTAAACTTAGTTTTATTCAGAAGTCTCACTGAATTTTTTGAGGCCAGGAGTTCTAGACCAGCCTGGGAAACATAATGAGACCCCATCTCTACAAAAAAAATTAAAAATTGGCTGGGCACAGTGGCTCATGCCTGTAATCCCAGCACTTTGGGAGGCTGAGGTGGACAGATCATGAGGTCAGGAGTTTGAGACCAGCCTGGTCAACACGGTAAAACCCTGTCTCCACTAAAAATACAAAAATTAGCCAGGTGTGATGGCGTGCACCTGTAATCTCAGGTACCCAGGAGGCTGAGGCAGGAGAATTGCTTGAACTCAGGAGGCAGAGGTTGCAGTGAGCTGAGATTGTACCATTGCACTCCAGCCTGGGCAACAGAGCAAGACTCCATCTTAAAAAAAAAAAAAAGAAAGAAAAAGAATTAGCTGGACATGGTGGTGCACACCTGTAGTCCCAGTTACTCAGGAGGCTGAGATGGGATGATCACTTGAGCCTAGGAGGTCGAGGCTGTAGTGAGATGAAATTGCACCACTGCGTTCAAGATCATGCCACTGCACTCCAGCCTGGGTGACAGAGCAAGACCTTGGGGGAAAAAAAAAAGAAGGAAGGAAGGAGGGAAGGAAGGAAGGAGGGAGGGAGGAAGGGAGGGAAAGAAAGAGAAAGAAAGAAGGAAGGAAGGAAGGAAAGAAAGAAAGAAAGAAAGAAAGAAAGAAAGAAAGAAAGAAAGAAAGAAAGAAAGAAAGAGAAAGGAAGGAAGGAAGGAAGAGAGAGAGAAAGGAAGGAAGGAAGGAGGAGGGAGGGAGGGAGGAAGGAAGAGAGGAAAGGAAAGGAAGGGAAGGGAAAAGAAAAGAAAAGAAGGGAAGGGAAGGGAAGAGGAAGGAAGGAAGAAAGGAAGAAAAGAAAAAAAAAAAAGAAAAGAAAAGAAAGAAAACCCTCTAGGGAAACTAGAATTGTTGCTGAGTCTGTGAAACAAACTTTCTCAAGATTAAGAGAAAGAAGACAGGGAAAATAAGAACAAGAAAGAAGGGAGAAAAAAATTAAAATGACATGTGCCAGAGACAAGGAAATGTGGTTTCTTTTTCCTTCTTTAGGTGACAATGAGCAGATTCTAAAATAACTTAGGTAACTATGCATACAGTTGAGGACATGCTCTAGATAACAGAGTTGCCTATAGGCACTGAGAAGCCTAAGGATCAATGGAGATCCCTGAAGTCTCAGGGCAAGGTGACTCCTGCTTGTAATCCCAGCACTTTCAGAGGCTGAGGCTGGAGGATTGCTTGAGCCCAGGAGTTGGAGACCAGCCTGGGCAACAGAGCAGACCTCATCTCTAGAAAAAAATTAAAAATTAGCCAGGAATGGTGACATGTGCCTGTGGTCTCAGCTACTCCTTAGGCTGAATTTTGGATCACTTCATCCCAGGAGTTCCAGGCTACAATGCCATGATCACGCCACTGAACTTCAGCCTGGGTGATAGAGCAAGACTGAGGCCTGTGACCCAGGAGCAGTTATGTCAGATGGCTCCAAAGCAGCATTTCAGTTCACAGTTCATATGCAGGTGGTGAAAATTCAGTATTTGCAAAATCACATCAAACTTATGCCTAAATTACATTAAATCAGAATCACATCAAGTTTTGCATTTAAGAGATACTCCTGGTTTTAGATTGTAGACACATCATCACTAACCCCATCAGATGTTATCATATGCAATTAAAGGTAAGGACTAGGGTCATTTATTGTTTAAGAAACATAGTGACTGAAGCAAGACATGTGGGGGAGCCGTGTGCTCTGTCCTGTCTTCAGCATTTCCCTCTGGAGAGCTGCTTCACCACAGAATGGAGGGTTCAAGCAGAAATTAGCCAACATGGCTTCTTAAGTTTGCTGCTTTGGCTCACTAGAGTATGAGGGCCAGATCACAAGGATCTCATGTGCCACGTTTTAAAAGTGTGGACTTTGGCCAGGCACGGTGGCTTGCGCCTGTAATCCCAACACTTTGGGAGGCCGAGGTGGGTGGATCATGAGGTCAGGAGATGGAGACCACCCTGGCTAACACGGTGAAACCCCGACTCTACTAAAAATACAAGAAATTAGCCAGGCATGGTGGCAGGCACCTGTAGTCCCAGCTACTCAGGAGGCTGAGGCGGGAGAATGGTGTGAACCCGGGAGGCGGAGCTTGCAGTGAGCTGAGACCGTGCCACTGCACTCCAGCCTGGGCATTAGAGCAAGACTCCGTCTCAAAAAAAAAAAAAAAGTGTGGACTTCATTATGGCAATGGGGAGGCTTTGAGGTATTTTAAACCAGAAGGTAACACAATCCATTTAATATTTTGCTTGTTAGCAACTGTACAACTACTTACAATCTGGCTGATAGAAAAATACTAAAGAGTGGTTGTACCAGGCTTGACAGGTTCCCCTCCCCCATGCCCCCATGGCATTCCCACTCATCCTGGTTGGTAAAGCTCACCTCTCACTAGGCTGGAAATAGCCAAGAATCACTTTCCCAGCCTCCCTTGCTGGTAGAACATGGGCATGTGACCCAGTCCCAGCCAATGGGATCTGAGCTGAAAGGATGCAGGGAGGATTCTGGAAAAGGCTTTCCTCCCTCAATGGACAAGGCCAGTACCGCAGGGATAGCAGAGGAGAAAGGTGGAAGTGACGACATAATAGAACCACATAGAGACACATTCCTCTGGAGATAGCAGATACTTATTGTTTAAGCCACTTTTACTTGGATATTCTGTTACTTGCATCTTAAAGCATGTGAAGAGAAAGAAGCATTAATAAAGTCACCAATATCAATTAATGTGATATTATAGAAAACTTATCAGACCAGGCATGGCAGCTCACACCTGTAATCCCATCACTCTGGGAGGCCGCGATGGGACAACTGTTTGAGGCCAGGAGTTCTAGACCAGTCTAGGAAAAATAGCGAGACCCTGACCCTACAAAAAAATAGAAAAATATTAGCCAGGAACGGGTGTGGTGGCTCACACCTGTAATCCCAGCACTTTGGGAAGCCAAGACAAGGGGATCACTGGAGGTCAGGAGCTTGAAGCCAGCCTGGCCAACACCGTGAAATGCTGTGTCTACTAAAAATACAAAAATTAGCCAGGCATGGTGGTGTGCATGTGTAGTCACAGCTACTCAGGAGGCTGAGGCAGGAGCACTGCTTGAAGCCAGGAGGCGGAGGTTGCAGTGAGCTGAGATTGTGCCACTGCACTCCAGCCTAGGCAAGAGAGAGAGAGACTCTATCTAAAAAAAAAAAAAAAAAAAAAAAAAAAAAATCAGCTGAGCATGGTGGCATGCACCTGTATGTAGTCCCAGGTGGGAGGATCACTTGGGCCCAGGAATGTGAGGCTGCAGTGAGTCAAGATCACACCACTGCACTCCAGCCTGGGCAACAGAACAAGACCCTGTCTCAAAAAATAAAATAAAATGTAATATAACAAATGGAGACCTTTTTCCTTTAGATATTTATTTGAAGTAAACCAGCCTCTTAAAATTGGGAATAGTTAACCACAATTGTTAGCTGTTCACTGAACATCTCGAGTGCTTAAGCAAGAAACTACACAATTTCTGAGATGACGTCTTGCTTTTTCTATATGTGAAATGACTTTTTCTCACTCTTTTTCTCTCATTTGCACATTTCCCCTAAGAAACACTGAAAACTGTCCCTGCTCCCTTCTAGGCAGCAATTCTCTTTTCTTGCAGGTCTCTCTTTCATGAAGTCATGGAAGTCAAAGCACATTATCTAAGAAAAACCTCAGCATTGTGTAAACAAAAGAAGGCAAGTATCAGGCTTCAGGCAACAGAATAGAATCATGGTCTTTTTAAAGTGAGAAATATCTTACAGATCATTTGTGGTCACACATTATTATTTGAATACAGGTAAAACCAGAACATCTCGTTAGAGTTCTTAAGATTAATAACAACATTTATCTCTCATCCTAAATTCATATATACAGTAGCTGGGAAGTTTTCCGCAATTCCACCTGGTCCCATCTGAAGAAAACCCAATCCAGTCATCGCACACTGGGGTCCTACGGTCTACCACATTCCTCATTCAATGATTATTTACTAAGGATGTATCAAGCATTGGCACTGAGATTTAATCGCTCGGATCTTTTTTGTTCATATTGCTTACAATATTTCTGGGAACTCATGACATTTTCATATGCAATTAACTTTTAAAATATCAGTGAGAAACACTACATATGTGATAGAGGACCGGAATTGCCAGGTAGAGATGGGAGATGGTAGCTGCTTTGGGTTAGTCAGTGTCTCCTCCTTTTCCACTGACTTGGACAAATGTTTACATCGGAGATGATCTGATTCTGGCCCCGACAAGCGCGGGCACCCGTTGCGGAGGGCCGCGGGGATTGCCCCCTGGGCAGTGCGGCCCGGAGGATGCAGACACTGGCCCGGCGGGAGGAGGACGCGGTGCGAGCCCTGCGGCCCCAGGAGGCCGCAGATCGTCGGTCTCCCCGCCGACACCTTGCTTCGGAGAAGGAGAGGAGGCCGCGCCCGGCCTGGCTGGAAGCACCTGCGGCCGCGCGGGGGCGGGAGCCAGGTGGCCTCGGCGCGCCAGCCTCGCCCGGGCACCGAGCAGGAAGTGGCTGCGGCGCGGCCCGGGCGCGGCCTCCTCGCGGTGCAACCGGGCGGGGAGGCGGCCGCAGCCCAAGCCGGAGCCTGAGAGCCGGGAGCGAGACCTCATGGCAACATTGGCGCCCGCGGGCCCCGGGGAAGCCGCCTCGGCCGCCCTGGACGAGCTGTCACTGAATTTCACGTACGGGGCGTCAGGTGCAGGCAACGGCTCCCTCTCAGGCGCCTGGTACCGCAGGAACCAGGTAAGGGCCGCCCCGCAGCTCTCGCAGCCCGGTGGGGACGCGGCCGGGGCGGCTGCCTCCGGGCGCCTCTGCGCCTCGGCCGCTTTCCTGCCAGCTCTCAGGAAGACACCCGGGCTCTCCGAGTGGAAGGAGCTGACATGCGATGTTTCCTGCATTGACCTAAGTCCCCCTCATGTGGGAGCGTGGGGGTCCGCCCAGTCTTCCTCTCCCGGGCACCTGGCACTGAGAGTGGGCGTCCAGGTCCTGGGCCTTGACCTCAGCCACCCGTTCCTGGGCCTCCTGGTCCTGATCCCGCCTCCCCAGCCGGTGTCCGCCCTCTTCTCCCGGAAGGCATCTAGGAGTGTGGGGGCGATTATCCACTCATTTTCACCCCAGGACCTTTTACAGTTAAAAGAAAAGAAGAAAAAAAGTGACACCCCGTTGTCAGAAGCAGAAAACTCATTAAGGGTAACCTAATGTCACCTCGCGCAGATGCCCTGCGTGTGTCTCTGGTGTCTCAACACAGCTCTTCCATTTCCGTGCGAGGAACACATTTTCTCAGGTTGCATTTGCAGGACTCTCATTCTTTCCAACCGGCCCTTTGGGAAAACATTGTTAACTTAAACAACGCCAGTTTACACTGGAAATATACATTTAACAAAATCAAAGGGACTTGGAGTCGCCCATTTATTTTTGGCTTGGTTTAAGATGAGGAAGAGCTCTGACCAACCCTTCCTCTGGCAGCATTCATATTGCAAATGAGTTTTATCACGGTGGATTCCAGGCTTCCTCCTGTTTTCATTAAATGTGTTACTTTGTTCTTGTTCTTTAACAAAACCATGGATACTTTTATTTTTGCAACAATATAATCAGAAAATATTTGTTGCTGTTGTTCTAAATCGGAGAGTTTAACCAATTATCAAAGATTTAGATTCCTTTTATGCCTGAAGTGTTTTAAACGCTAATTTCTGAATGCAGAAGACAATATATTTGTATAAAAAATAAATAAGATAAATAAGCATGCTCACTTTATTAGTTTTCAAGAGGGGAGAGTATTGCTTTAAGTCATTTCATCGTAAAAGACATAAAAATAGGAAAAATGAGGGTACTCAGAGCCTCTTGATCAGTGTTTGTAATCCATCCCCATTTCTCCTTTCTTCTACAAAGGAATTACAAAGAAAAGCATCATTTTTATTGGAACTTGAGTATATCTAGTATATTATTCTTCTATTAGATGTATTCTCGATGTAAGTTTAAGAATGAATTATCTATCCCCTCTTGAAAAAAAAAAAATTAGAGGGTTAGTAGATGTGATCATCCAAAAATAGGACATTGTTTTCACAGTGGAAACCTCTGTAGTCATTAGTTTTCTTTGACATTTCCTGGAATTCTTGATTGTCTTGGCTCTCTGATATCCAAACACAGATTATCATGTGACATTAATGCAAGGCAAATAAATACTGTTTGCAAGGCTTAATTTGCCTTTGACAGTATGTATTTGTACAGGTTAGAAAGGATGTATCCAGAATGTGCTAATTGAAATTACTGAGCTGACATCTAAACTTTGCTGGTTTGAGATAAGACTGTATCAAGTTTTCCCATTACTGTGCAAATTTAGGCCCTCTTATAAGATGGTGGTATTTTATCTTTTTGGTAATTGCATTTGTGTTAAGCAAAAGTAAAAATTAATTTTTAAAAAGTTCACTCGAGAAGCATTTTATTGAGTGCCTCTGGTGTTGTCCAGGCCAGTAAAAATAAAATTGAGTCTAATTTTTCTTGTCTTTTTCAACACTGAATAGAAATGGCTGAAAATGGGTGTGGTTCCAGAAAAACAAAGTGTGAGATATAAATGTGTCACTCCCATAATCAAAATGAATGTTGGTTGCTAGCTAGCCACAGCTTAATGATGCTTATTTGCTTGACTCCATTGGTTTTATCACAACTAAAATATTTGCACAGTGCGTGTTGGCTGATGGCCTAGTTCTCTGTCCCTTTGTCCCTTCCAAAGTGATTATCATCAAATCTGATCAATTAACCTTAATACATAGAAATAGACAAACTTCCCTGGAATGCTTTCATGTAATAGATGAATGTTTAACAGTGGCCATTTGGAATCAATGTTGTCTAAGGCAAAGGTGTGAGTGCTTCTGGAGGAAGAAATCTCAAAGCAACTCAAAAGCAGTAGTTCAGTAGGGAAAGATGTCTTAGGAGCAGGGAGGTAAGGTCTTTGCCCTTTGCACTATTCAGATGCTGTGTGCTTGGTGAAAAGCCTGGCCTATAGAAGTATAGAAGTGACAGAGTTGTGCCAGGTAAACAAAGGGCACTTTATGTTTGATCCACAAGTTTTCAGTAGAGAAGGATAATGTTCCCAAAATGTTTATTGAGCTCCGTGCTATGTACAAAGCACTGCAGGATATTCAATATAGTGCAAGACCCAAACTCTTCCTTCTGTGAATATTATTAGGTGTTTGGGAAAATGAGCTATGTAAGTAATGCCAAAACAAGGCAGTATGTTGTAAGTGTTTTGTGAGTGATATAAAGTCCTATGGAAATTCAGAGCAAGGGGGCATTTGGCTGGCCATCAGTGATGCTTTGTGGAGAGGTGGAGCTGGACAGTTAAAGATGGACAGGGTTTCATTGATAGGCATGCACAGTGTAGGGCATTTCAGGAAAGGAAAAAGCTCAGGGACCCAGGAGCAGCCCTCATGGCCTGGACAGGTGCCTTTCTGAATATTTTCCTTCCTAGAGTACAGTTCAGCCATCATGGAAGATGGAGACTGACTATAAGGTGGAAATATGTTTTAGGGTCTTGGATATAGTCATGGATTGCCTTGAAGGACTGGTGACAAAGTTTAGACTTTACCTTGTAGACAGTGGGGAGCCATTGAAGATTTTTTTTGAGGAGTGCAGGAATCAAAGCAAATTAAATTTAAAAAATTTAAATTAAGGCTAGCCGGAGCCAGAGTTTTCAAACTGGTCAGCTGTGGACTCAGTCCAGCCTATAGATACATCTTGTTTGGCCAGCAGAGAGGCTTCAAAATCTTCAATACATTGCCAACACTTAAAAATGAGAAGATTAAATACAAAATTTCAAGTTACCATAATCTCTTTAAATATTAGGAGTTCCAGGAACACTGGGCCTTCTCCCCCACATGATCACTGAGCTGGATATCATGTTTAAAGCAAGCTGTGCTTCCTGCTGTAGCTCTCTTGCTTCTCTTTTCTTTTACCTACTGACTCCCATATGCATTTTTTTTAAAATTTTAATTTTTATGGATACATAATAGTTGTACATATTTATGCGGTCCATGTGAAATTTCAAAACATAGGCATTTAATTTGCAACCAGTGCTAGAGTCTGTCACCTCTGCTGTTAACTAGCATACTTGGACAAGTTATTTAATTTCTCTGGATGTCAGTTTCCTTATTGGTAAAAATTAGAGTTGGACCAAAAGATCTCCAGCTTCCCTCACGCTATGTGGTTGAATAAATAAGGGACAAACCAGCAAGGTTTGTAGAGAGAATGGATAGAAGAGGGAAAATGTGGGAAATAATGGGAGGGAGGATTTTGTTGTTGGTTCTTTAAATTTATGCGTATTGTTAAATGTCTAAATGCACAAGGACATGGTCAGAAAGGGTTTTTCTGCATAGGGTGAGATGAAACTTCAGGATTTTTTATGCCCTTTCTTTGAACTTTTGATATTCAATGGCTTGGATTTTAAAGTCAACATATTTAAGGGAAAATTGATATAACTTGGCAGGGAGGAGGACAGCAAGGAGACGGACATTTGTTATGCATTTACTGTGTGACACTTTATAGCTGTTATCTCATTTGAGCCCCCCTCAGCCTCGTAAGGTATGTATTATCCTCACTGCTCATGTAAGGAAACTTGTGTTAAATAAGTTGCCCCGAGATCTTACAGCAAGTGTGTTTAACTGCAAAACTACTTTTATTCCATGCCTGAAGGCCATTGCTAGAAACTAAGGCTTGAAAACAATGTGGTAAGAGTCCACATGAAGGGAAAATGATTAAGGCTTCTCTCTTGCTGGTCTTGAGAAAAATCGTGCTGAATTTTATATTACCCTTTTATTAATTTTGCTTTGCTACCATCTATCTCTTTTCTGCTAGTAGCTGCATATGACTATCTCTTAAAGAAAGAATAGTGCAAAACTTTCAAATTGCTGGTCCTTTCCATTTCCTTCCTAAGAAAAATTCTTTCTCTATTTTGTTTTGTTCATACTTGATTTTGTTCCCTTTGTTATGTATCCAATGTGATATTTTTTCCTTTATCAGATTTTCTAGATGTATGTATAAGGCAGCAAGAAGCCAAACATGGTAGCTTGTGCCTGTAGTCCCAGCTACTCAGGAGGCTGAGACAGGAGAAGCTCTTGAGTCCAAGAGTTCAAGACCAGCCTGGGCAACATAGCGTGATGCTGTCGCTTAAAAAAAAAAAAAAGCAAGAAGGGAGAGGGAGGAAGAAAAAGATTATCTCAAAGCAACTGTTCAAAACTTTTGTAAATTAATAAATAAGTCCCCTGGCCCTTGTTAGAGGAACTGAGTTTTAATATACTTGTGTATGTGGCAGACAAGATATTTGCATTTAAATCTACCTGATACCCTCCTTATGGCTTGAGTAATACTACATAGTTATAATATTCACATTGAGGCAATCAGCCAAATCCAAGCTATGGGAAAGTGCCAGTTTACAGCATACATGGCCTGGTTTCTTAAAAAATCATTTTGATAAGGAAACATGGGGAAAAAATAGATAGTTGGATGACCTATCGATTAAAATAGACCTAAAAGGCACAGCAGAAAAAGACACCATTTACTATAGTATTTAGGGTTTCTTTAAAAATCATTTTTATGAGGAAAAAAGTGGAAAAAATGGGTAGTTGGATAACCTATAGATTAAAATAGACCTAAAAGACACAGCAGAAAAAGACACCATTTACTATAGTATTTAGGGGCACACACTTGGGTGATAAAGCTGTAAGAAAAAGCTAGAAAGTGATTGCCACAAAGTCAGGCCAGCAATTCCTCTGGGGAAGGGAGAGGGTTGTGATGGGAGGAGGAAAAGGGAGGGTTTGGGTAGGGACCCAACTTCTATTCTTGATCTGGATATTTTCCTTATGATAATTTATTGTAGTAATTTACTCATCAAAATAATTATCTTCACAGTTGTCTATATAATTTTTAAAACCTTAAAAAATAATACTAACATTGCTATGACTATTCAGCTTGCATGCTTCACCTAGGTAGCATGGGAAATGGTATGTCATAATCATTTTGTTAGCTTATGAGAATTAAACAATTTGTTTTTCCAATGTTGATGACTGTTCACACTGACATTTGAGAACTTACCTTGGAAAGGTTGACATTCCCCAAAGCTATCCTTTTTGTTCCTGTATTGTGCTGTTATAAAAGCTTGGACTCTTTACTGGATGTGTTGCCAAGTTTCTCGATTTCTCCATTTCTTGGCTTTCTCTATATAAATGGAAATAATAATAATACATATGTACCTTACAGAGTTGTTGTAGGCACACAATATGATAATGCATGTCAAATAGTTAGCAAAATGCCAGACACATAGCAAGTACCCAATAAACACTAGCTATTATTACATTGCAATCAACCTATATTATAGGAAATGTCATAAAAATGTATATCTAATAATCAGTAATTTTTGGACTCAGCTCATTGCAAATGGAAATAAGAAAAATTATGTCAGTTATTTGATGTAACTTTGCTTTCTTTAAACCATAACCACTATTTCTCTGCATCTAGGGCCTTCCTCACTCTCTTTGATGTTTGCCTCCCTTTCAGTCACATTTCAGAACTCTTCCTAAGGAGAGTAATTTTCTAATTGGAGCACTTGATATCTCGAAGTACTAAGGCAGAGATTCTTCCCATGTCTTCAGCCACTTTCCAGACTTCCAGGTTGGAAAGGTGGTGAGTGTAGCACTGGGAACAGCTGATAGAGGTGTTTGGTGGCAGTAGTGTCATCATATTTCATAGGCCCTGACTGTAGTTTAACCAAGCAGAAGGACCACCATCCCAGCCTAGGAAAGCTCATTTAGTGTTAACATAAGACTTTATGCATTTATTTTAGCTTTTTTTTCTTTCCTGAAAGACTGATATTCCTCTATTCCATTTATAACTTCTGTTAACTGCCCCCTTCCCCATTCAGTATTCCAATAGACTTACATTTTACATAAAGTCAAATCTCTTCACCCAGTCTGTCATGGCCCACCAAAACATCCTAATTGCATGAAGCCTAGCAGATAGTACTCTACTGCCCCTCCATATAGCTCTCAGGATGTACACACTACACATTTGCCTCACCGTGTCACTTTCCCAGCCCTTGGTCACTTTTAATGTGTTTTTGTTTTGTTTTGTTTTGCTTTTTAGACAGAGTCTCACTCTGTCACCCAGGCTGGAGTGCAGTTGCAGTTGTATGATCTCAGCTCACTGCAACCTCTGCCTCCTGGGTTCAAGTAATTCTCCTGCCTCAGCCTCCTGAGTAGCTGGGATTACAGGCATGTGCCACCATGCCCAAATAATTTTTGTATAGATGAGGTTTTACCATGTTGGCCAGGCTGGTCTTGAACTCCTGACCTCAGGTGATCCACCCACCTCAACATCCCAAAGTGCCAGGATTATAGTTATGAGCCACCGTGTCTAGCCTCAACATGATATCTTGCCATCTTTGGCACATATCAGGAGGTGCTGACTGATCCCTAATGTAAATATTGGCTGATATATATTTAGTTATGAGCTCCATGCCTCACTGAAGATTGTATTTGTCCCAACATGACTTCTTCAGAGACCCACCCTGAGCTTGGCAGGTCATATCAGGTCTGCATAAAATGAGTGTCTGGCTGCTTGCCTGTGGCCTCAGCACTGGTTCCCTAAATCACCTTAGTCTTTTTCATGCTGCTATAATAGTATACCACAGACTGGGTAATTGATAAACAATAGAAGTTTATTCGGCTTATGGCTTTGGAGGCTGAGAAGTCCAAGGTCTAGGGGCTGCATCTGGTGAGGGCCTTCTTGCTGTGTCATAACATGAGGGAAGGCATCAAATGGTGAAAGAATGTGCAAGAGAAAGCAAGAGAGGGCCAAATTTGCTTTTATAAGAAACCTACTCCACAAACAAAGACATTAATCCGCTCATGAAGGCAGAGCCCTCATGACCTAATCACCTCATAAAGGTCACACCCTTCAATACTGTTGCATTGGGGATTAAGTTTCCAATACATGAACTTTGGGGGACACATTTAAACCATTTCATCACTTGACCCCACTTCACCTTCTTTGCAACTCTCAAATTGTTTCCTCCTTCAGGAACTTGGACCATTGGCCTGATTTCTTTAGCTTGCAAGAGGAGTCAGTCTCTCTTCTGGTCTTTGAACATGGCTTCCTTACCATGAATGCTTTGTATGTTAAGAGGCTTTAGGTTGCAAGTTACACACACACACACACACAAAAGAAGAAGAAGAAGAAGAAGAAGGAAAGAAAGAAACTAACTTTAACTGACTTAAATAAGAAGAAAGTAATCCATTTGGATGATGTAAAAGGTCAGAAGAACTCTGGGTTCAGTCAACCCTCCATCCGGGGGGCTTTAAAAATATGCTGAATGCTCAGTTTCTCACTCTCATTTTCAACTTTTGTTCTTCAGGGTTGTTGGTTCCACTTTTATCAGGCTCATCCCTCTAGGGTACATACTTCCTTTCACCCCTTGGAAGAAAGAGCTTGACTTTCTCAGCCACTAATGAAAAAACATGGGCTTTAGTCTGATTGGATGATGTTAAGACCATGTCCTATCTCATACCAGTCACCAAAGTTGGAGTTACTGGGCTTAGTGTTCCCAAAGCACATGGGCACTCTTGAGAAGGACTGGACACCTACCTGAAATAGGAGTCCTGTAACCAAGAGAAAAGGGCACTGTATGCCTCAACAGCAATCCCCCCGCAGGTGGGCTCAAGTCCTCCTCCTGTGGAGTTTTGTCTTCATGGGACATGCTTGGGCTAACATCACTCCCAGCCCACCCAGGACCTTTCATTTCTATTTCCTGGCTCACATGAGCGGCTCCCCAGAATAACTCACTCATTCGGCCTTGTCTTTGTTGGTGGGACCCGAACAGTAATCTCCTTAGAAGCTTAGATTATAGATTTAATTTCTGAAATATTTTCAAAAGCATCATCCCTAAGCCGTAACTATTTCCAAGTTCTAAATATATCTCCCCCTGCCCCCAAGAAATTCTAGAAAGGCCTCTGCTCATTCCTATTGATAGAAAAATTAAAGGGAACAAATGGCAAAGGCAGTGTCCTCTGCTTGGTCTCTATCTTGCTTATTCTTGCTAGGCAAGTTCTTATCAACAAACACCTCTTCAGTAGGTAGAACAAGTTTAGCATATTTAGGTGACTTAGGTTATGGTGTGCAAATACAATGTTGTATGGAGTCCTGGGGTCATGTTAGCATTGTGAATATCTCATTCAAGTTTGAGGTGATTCCTGGGAATTCTGGGGGTCTTTATTTCCTCTTCAACCTCTGGACTTGCAGGGCTCTGATTGTTCCAGGGCTGTTTTGGGGGCTGTCTGTATTGTGTTCCCTCTTATCACAGCCCACATTAGGCTGGGTCAGTGAATCAATGAAGGTCCAAAATGCAACCAGCTTTCCATTCAAGAAAAATCGTAAGCAGAGAGTCCTTCTCTATAAGGCAGTATTAACCAAAGAAGTCAGAAAACATGGACTATGACCTCAAAAAGTAGCTGCATTTTTTGTGATATACATTGTGTGTGTGTGTGTGTGTGTGTGTGTGTGTGTGTGAGAGAGAGAGAGAGAGAGAGAGAGAGGATGCCTTAGAAAAACTTGAAAAACATTTGAAAAAGTGGTTAGAAGTCACCCTCCTTATATAACCTGGTGAGTTATTTACATTAAACTTCCAGAACTAACATGGTTCTGTTTTGTGATTGTGAATAAGAGAGCCAAAACAGAAGAGGAAAGATTGTGACATACATTTGGATATGGCTGCTGGAGTCACAATGGTAGAGAAATGGGCAGTTCTTTGTGAGCAAGATTCGACCCAAATAACAATTGCCATCAGTGAATCCTGTAGGTGTCATATGAGCATTGACCATGAGGTGTGTTGGGACCTGGCTGCTACGCTAGTGGGATGTGAGGCTTTTGCCAGGAATAGGGGGCTTAGGGATGAGGAAATATGCTTAGCTGTGAGAATTGGCCCTTTAGAGGTTGTGAAGAGCCCAAGTCACAAGGTCTAAGGGGTATAGCAAACTTGAACTTGATTCCTGACTCAATTTCAGAAAGGTCTAATCTGGTGGGTGGTGAGGGCATCAGGAGTCTCTGGCAGAGATCAGTGAGTGAGTGGCAACATCATCACAATCCCTCCCCCTATCAAGGCAAAGACTCACCTGGTGGCTGACACCTGATATAGGCTGTAGAGTTTAGTCTTTGGGGAAAGATGCTGACAAAATACTGTTGGAGTTCAAGGCAGGCATTGCTCCCAAATAGAGTATGCACTCTGGAGACCCAGGCAGGTGTGGGGTAGAGCGATGCAGCTGACAGAGCTCACAGCATCCAGCTTTTGCGGAAGAAGCCTTGTTCCAAACCTGGGCTGGGCCTGCAAAAGGTCGCCTGCAATCCTGCTTCTTTGGAAACAAAGGATTATGGGTTGTTAAAACTATTATAATAAACATGTTCTTGTAAAACATGAAAGTTACAAGGCCCTATATTGACCTGGACATAGACAGTGGCATTCTTTATGTTCATTATGTCTGTTATTGTTTCAAAGACTTCCTCCCCAGTATTATACAGGATTAAGCTGTTTTGTAATAGAACCAAGTTTAAGACTTCCTTAACTAGAATCTCACCTTTTCTTGACTATTGTTGCTCCCCATTTAACAAAGTGTTAAAAGCCCTCAAAGGGTGTGTTATTAAATGTATTGCTTTTTCCATAAATTTGCTCTGCTGAGACTTACATTTCTCAGAAATGAAAAAACCTGGTGGCTTCTTAGCAAAACTCAGGCTTATTTTTAATGAAATTTTGTTTTTAAAAATAAAGAATGTACAATTATATAAATAAATGTGTTCCCTAGTAAAAGACAAATGTAATCATTCTTAATTGCATGGGAAGGCAATATGTTGGGGTTTTCTGCCTAGGCTTTAAGGCTGATTAAAAATTGGCATGAAACAGCTTGTAGAATAGCAACGATGTACTGTGTTATGTAACCCTGAGCCTTTATGTTGGCTTTTAAATAACCCAATTTGGATCTGGTGTCATACGATTTTCTCAGGATAGGAACCCAATAACCCAATAGCATACAATAACCAAGATAACAAATTAAAAATCTGCTCCTGACTGAAAATGTTTCTTTCTTCTTTTTCACATATAGGATTATAGTTTTAACTCGGTTTGTGTTAGTATTGCAGACAACTCAATTATCTACAAGAATGAAGGAGATTAGTGGTAAAAATAGCTCAACCCACCCAGTAATCTAAAAAGCATTACCATATTTCAGGTTGTCTCCTATGTTTGCTGTTATGAATATTGTTTCTTTTTTCTTTTCTTTTTTTGTTTTTAGAGACAGGGTCTCACTCTGTTGCCCAGGCTGGAGTGCAGTGGTACAATCATAGCTCACTGCAGCCTCAAACTCCTGGGGTGAAGTGATCTTCCCACCTCAGCCTCCTGAGTAGTTGGGACTACAGGTGTGTGGCACCACGCCCAGCTAGTGTTGTTTCTTTAGGACCCTGTTTTAATTAACTATCCTCATCGCCCCTACTTCTTGTCTGAACTCCTAGATCGATCTCCTGCTTGGTCTTCCTGTTCCCTGGTCTCCTTGCCAGTCCATCCTCCACACTGCAGCTAGGATGAGTCTTCCATAAGCCAAATCTGGACTTAGCCTTCTCTAGTTTGTGTCTTTGTGTTCTTTGAGTTCCTTGTGTCTTAGCACCGCCTACAGATCCGTGGCACAAAACGTCTCCTGCTTGCCTCTCCAGACCAGCTATACTGCAGTCCTCTGCTTTCAGGCCTACAGGGCACCTTGTTTGCTGCACCTTGGGCCCCTGTACCTGCTCTACCCTTAGCCGAATGCACTCACCCTGGTGAGATATCACCCTGTGAGGCTTCCCTAACTCCATCCCTGGAGTAGGCTGAACAAAGACCCCCCAGCAAAAGATATCTGCATCTAGATCCCAAAGTCTTCCTTGAATGTTACCTTGCATGGCAAAAAGAGAACTTTGCAGATATGATTCAAGTAAGGATCTTGAGATGGAGAGAGTGTCCTGGCTCACCCAGGTGGGCCTAAATGCCATCACAGGTATCCTCCTGACTCCTTGATTTCAGCCCAACAAAATTGAGTTTGGACTTCTAGCCTCCAGAACTGTGAGAGAATAAATTGTGTTATGTTAAGCCACCATGTTTTGTGGTAATTTGGTACAACGGCCACAGCAAACAAGTACAGTCCCCACCCTAGACAGATTTGTACTCTGTCTTCCCTATTCCCTGGGGTTCTGCAGAGCACACCTCTATTAGAGACTGAACAGGCTGTGCTCTGCTTGTTAGTGGTTGCTTTCTCTACTTCTTCTCAGCTTCCCTTCTAAAATTTTTTAATTTTTAATTTTTGTGAGTACCTAGTAGGTATGTATATTTATGGGGTACCTGAGATGTCTTGATACCGGCATGCAATGTTTAATAATCACATCATGGAGAATGGGGAATCCATCCCCTCAAGCTTTTATAATTGTGTTACAAACAATCCAATTATACTTTTTTAGTTATTTTTAAATGCACATTTAAGTTATTATTGGCTGGAGTCACTCTGTTGTGCTATCAGATAGTTGGTCTTACTCATTCTTCCTGTTTTTTTGTACCCATTAACCATCCCCACCTCACCACCGCCTACTCCAGTACCCTTCCCAGCCTCTAGTAACCATCCTTCTACTCCTTCTGAGCTTCCTGGGGATACTTTGCATCCTTGATTCCTGACAGAGGGCCTAACATTTAGCGGTTGCTGAATGAATACCAAATGGATGCATGACTGGATGGATGAGGTCCTGATGTGAGCTTGCTGAAGTTGTCTGTCCCCTACATCTCTCCTCTTCTCTCTGATCATTTTCATTTCACGTCCTTTCCCTCTATCTCGTGTGTTTTTCTCAAGCAGTGCCTACATGCGGTTTTCAGTTGCGCAATGGTTTTATTTTTCTCCTTAACATCTTTTCTTGGTTCTGCCAGCTTCCTTTTCATTTCTTCTCTTGTTATCATCTCCTCTTAACTCTATTTTTAAATAAATCCATCTTCTCCTTAATTTCACTGAGGCTGCAAAGGAGGGTGTATTTAAAATTTTTTAGCTTGGAAAATTTTAAACCTATAGAAAAGTAAAAAAGAATAGTACAATAAACACCATATGTCCTTCACCTGGAGATTCACCAATTGTTAACATTGTGAAATATTTGTTTATATATATATATAGAGAGAGAGAGAGAGAGAGAAATGGGCTATTTGAAAGTCAGTGGCACACATTATAAATGTTTACTCCTAAATACTTAAGATGTATCTCTAAGAGTTTGGATGTCTTCCTGTCCCATCCTAACTGTCCTGGCACATCCTAACATGTGCCTACCTGTCTACTGGCTACAAATGCAAAACAACTCCAGTTCATTCGTAAGAGTTTACCACGAGATGGGGTGAGCTGAACACCCGTGTCTCAGACATGTCCCCTGGTTCAGGCCATTACGGTCATTTCTGCAGTAATTGGTTGAGCTAAAACACTCAACCTGTACTATTGCTGATACAAGATGCTAGATCTCATTTCCAGTTCATGCATGTTTTATTGCCAGAAACAAGAGATATAATTATTCCAGTTGTGAGTTGCATGCAACCATTACTGTGTTCAAAACGAGTTCAGAATCTGTGGTGCTTTTGTGCCATGTACTAGCTCCATTTGGATCTGATTTTGCATTTATGTTTTGAAGACAGAGCCAGGAATATGGTTGAGTTCAAAGCCAGAGCTGAGACAGATCACCAATTCTACACACCCCTGTATTAACATATCCCATCTCCTTGTGGCCAAACCACTGCTCTTGCTCCACAATTGATTACGGGTCAATAACACAATACTACAAGTCAATTTGAAATATCTAAAGAAATTCTGGCACAATAAAAGTAGAATAGAAAATTGTTATTCCAAATACAATGAAAATATCTTAATACTTATCAGTGCTGCTATTTTGAACCTCATTCTATATAAATTGTATGCTGTGGCTGCCACCATGTATTTGCCAAGACATCCTGGAAAAGCCAGAAATTATGCTACAGTGGTGACAACAGTGAGCACTGCAGACATTAATTAAAGGCATCTTCCTGTGTTTCTGGCCTCTACTTGTAACTACATTATTAAGATGTGGAACAACCTTTCCTCCTAACTATTGTCATTGCTTTATTTCATTTGTATTGAGAAAAAGAAACAAATTCTGCTAATTAAAAACTTGTGGTGCATTGACATTGACTAGCCAAAAGGTTATCTATTGCATTCTACAGATAAATAGTGATTCAGACTTGACCTGAGCGCCTTGGGCTCAAAATTTGACTGCTATCTAGCTGTGTGACTTTGCATAAGTCACTTTCCTTCTCTGGCCCTGTTCTCTTCCCTGACCAATGAAAGGACAGGGAAGCTAGGGAGTGGAAGAAAGAGAAAACAAGAGAAAGAGAGAGATATTTAAACTTCTATTAATTCCAAAATGTTAGAAAAAGAGATAACATGCTGAATAAGTACTGATGTAATGTAGACATTTTTAATCTAATGTAATGGGAAGTTTCTAAGGGCCTGCTCAATGTATGCAAATGATACTTCTGATTACAGGAGTTTGTAGTCATTAAAGTACATTTACCAGAGCTTCTAATTGGAAGCAGTATTTAGTAATGGTTACCTCAAGTTATTGTATGTCTTTGAAGGTAATCAAACCACCATCTTTTAAAAGCATTGCAAATTGGAAGTTTTCCTCTCCAATAACTAGGGGAATTAATGAGGATTTACTGTGTTACTACCATTCACAGGAATGTATTAAATAAATTTTATAAGCATGCAATCAACCTCAAATAATTAGACAAAATTTCAGAAAAAAACATAGAATAAGATGTATCAGTTTATACGGAGTACTATCAGGAAACTGTTTCTGACAGCTGCTTTATATCAATATATTTCTTGTTTTTTTAGTATAATTCAAATAAACTAGAATTTAAAAGTCAGCAAGCAACTTTTTACTACACTCTTAATTGTAGAAATCTGAACTCTGGGACAAATTTTGCTCTCACAGAAACTGGGTGTTTGGTATATTCCAACCTCAGTTATTATAAAATAGTTACTCACTGAGATCCTTCTAGGACCAAAGGTCAAAATTTCCTATTTCTAGACAGTTTATGTTTGATCCAATAGTTCAGTTCAAATAGTATTTAATAAACAATGTCTCTGTGCTAGGTCTATACTAGTCATTAGTTTACTAGTCATTAGTCATACTAGTTTAAAAGTATTGAGATGAGTTGGTATGTAAGTCACAGCTCTGCCTTCAAGGAGCTTGTAGTCTAGTGGAGAAGTGGCCTTGTAAAAATTAACTGCAGTATTGTACGATACATGTCCTGATAGAAATATATAAGACTCAGTTCAGAAGAGGGAAGTCAGGAAAGGTAAACTGGAAGATGGATCTGAGGAAATTATCCAGAATTCAGTACAAAGAGATAAAGAGTTGGAAAATATAGAAGACATCTTAGGAAACAAGGGGTTAGAATGAAAAGACCTAATGTATGAGTAAGAGGAGTTCCAGATGGAGAACAGAGAGAGAACAAAGGGTAGATGACATTTAAAGGGATAATGGTGAAAAGCTTAACAGAATTAGTGAAAGACATGAATCCTCAAATTGAGGAAGCATGAGTCCCCCCAAAAAACATAAATCACATATACAGAAATTGTAGTAAAATTGCAAACAAACAAACAAAAACCATGACAAAGAAAATCTTAAAAGCATTCTGAGAAAAATAACAGATTACCTACAAAGGAGAAACAATTAGACTAACAACCTACTTCTCAACAACAACATTACGGGCTAGAAGTCAACAGAATAATATCATAAAGGGCTGAGTAAAATTACCGTCAGTCAGCCTATACTTCTATACTCAAGAGGAAAGATGAAGATATTTGCAGAGCGACAGAGAGTTTGTTAATTCAAAGAATTTTATTGAAAGAGCTACTAAAGTTTTCTTCAGGAAGAAGGACACTGAAGTCAGAAGAAAAAATAAGATACAAGAACATAATATCCAAGACATGAAAACAACCCAAATATCTATCAACTGATGAATGGATAAATAAAATGTAGTATGTTCATGCAATGGAATATTAAATAACCATAAAAAGAAATAATACATGCTCTAGAGGTGATACACACTGATACATGCGACAATGTGATGAGCCTTGAAAATATTATGCTAAGTAAAAGAAACCAGGCATAAAAGGCCACATACTGTATGAGTCCCTTTATATAAAATGTCCAGAATGGGCAAATTCATATAGACAGAATGTAAATTGATGGCTGCCATGGACTGTGGGGAGGAGGGAATGGGAAATGACTGCTAAATGGCTATGGAGTTTCTTTTTGAGGTGATGAAAATATTCTTTTTTTTTTTTTTTCTGAGACAGAGTCTCACTCTGTCACCCAGGCTGGAGTGCAGGGGTGCAACCTCAGCTCACTGCAACCTCTGCCTCCCAGGTTCAAGCAATTCTCCCATCTCAGCCTCCCAAGTAGCTGGGACTACAGACATGTGCCACCATGCCCAGCTAATTTTTGTATTTTTTATTACTAATAGAGATGGAGTTTCATCTTTTTGGCCAGGCTGGTCTGGAACTCCTGACCTCAAGTGATCCACCCACCGCAGCCTCCCAGAGTCCTGCAATTACAGGTGTGAGCCACAGTGTCCAGCCAGGTAATGAAAATATTCTGAAATTAGATAGTAGTGATAGCTGCACAACTATATGAGTATATTAAAAACTATTGAGTTGTACACTTTAAGAGGCTGAACATTTTGGAATGTAAATTATATCTCAATAAAGCTGTTATTTAAAATAAGAACAATGGTGAGCAAGAAATGGGTAAACATGGGCTGGGTGTAGTGGCTCACACCTGTAATCCCAGCACTTGGGGAGGCCAAGGCAGGCAGATCACTTCAGGTCAGGAGTTCAAGACCAGCCTGGCCAACATGGTGAAACCCCATCTCTACTAATAATACAAAAATTAGCCTGGCAGGGTGGCATGCACTAGTTCCAGCTACTCAGGAGGCTAAGGCAGGAGAATTGGTTGAGCCCAGGAGGTAGAGGTTGCAATGAGCCGAGATTGTGCAACTGCACTCCAGCCTGGGCAACAGAGTGAGACTGTCTTAAAAAAGAAAGAGAAAGAAAGAAAGAAAGAAAGAAAGAAAGAAAGAAAGAAAGAAAGAAAGAAAGAAAGAAAGAAAGAAAGAAAGAAAGAAAGAAAGAAAGAAAGAGAGAGAGAGAGAGAGAGAGAGAGAGAGAGAGAGAAAGAAAGAAAGAAAGAAAGAAAGAAAGGAAGGAAGGAAGGAAGGAAGGAAGGAAGGAAGGAAGGAAGGAAGGAAGGAAGGAAGGAAGGAAGGAAGGAAGGGGAAAGGAAAGGGAAAGGGAAAGGGAAAGGGAAAAGGGAAAGGGAAAAGGGAAAGGAAAAGGAAGAAAGAAAGAAAGAAATGGGTAAACATGGATAAGTAAGGCAAGTATTGGCTGTCTGGAGCAATAATAATTACTAGGAACTCTTATTCATTGCTAGTGGGAATGCATGGTATAGCCACTTTGGAAGACAGTTTGGCAGTTTCTTACAAAACTAAACATTCTCTTACCAGGCAATTCAGCAATCTTGGTATTTACCCACAGGCATTGCAAATTTATGTCTGCACAAAATCCTGCACATAGATGTTTATAGCAGCTTTATTCTTAATTACCAAAATTTGGAAGCAACTAAGGTGTTCTTCAGTAGCTGAATAGATAAACAAACTGTGGTACATCCAGATAATGGAATTATCAAGCCATGAAAGACATAGAAGAAGTTGAAATTCATACTACTAAGTGAAAAAAGTGAATCTGAAAAGGCTATATACTATATGATTCCAACTATATGATATTTTAGAAAAGGCAAAATTATTGAGACAGTAAAAAGATCAGTGATTGCTGGGGGCTGTGGGTAGGAAGGGATGAATAGGTGAGCACAGAGGATTTTTAGGGCAGTGAAACTATTCTGTATATCATTATAATAAAGGTAGATACATGTCATTATACATTTACCAAAACCCATAGAGTATAAAAAACTAACAGTGAACCCTAATGTAAACTATGAACTTTGGGTGATGATGATGTTTCAATGTAGGCTCATGAAATGTAACAAATGTATTACTCTTGATTCCTGAGGAGTGATGTTAATAATGGGAAAGGCTGTGCGTGCATGGAGGCAGGGAGGAAATGGGAAATCTGTACCTTCCTCTCAATTTTGCTGTGAACCTAAAACTACTCTAAAAAATAATACTGGTTAAAAAATAATAATAATCATGACTAGTTTGAGGATATAAATACAAGGTAGAACTGATACACTAGTCAACAACATATGAGATAGGAGAGAAGAAAGATTATAGTTAAAAAAAAATGGAAGCTTTCATAATGCTCAGGAGGCTGGGAATATTAATTAACTTTTAGAATTTATGTCAAGAATGCAGATAAATTAGTGGAGAAACTGGATCACTCATATATTGCTGGTGGGAAAGTAAAATTGTACAACTCTGAAAAATAGTCTGGCAGTTCCTTTCAAAACTAAAAATGGACTTACCACACAAACCAGCAATTACACTTTCGGGCATTTATCCCAGAAAATGAAGATTATTTTCATGTAGAATTTGTACACGAATGTTCAAAGAAGCTTTATTCAAAACAGCCCCAAACTGGAAACTACTCAAAAGTCATTCAATGAGTGAATAATTAAACAAACTGCGGCATATCCACACCATGGAATACTACTCAGCAATGAGAAGGAATGACCCAACAACTTAGATGAGACTCAGGGAAATTCTGCTTAGTGAAAAAAGGCAATTTCAAAAGTACACATACTTCTAGATTCCATGTATGTAACAATATTTTTGAAATAACAGAAATGGAGAATGGATTGGATTGAGGTTGGTGGGGGTTAGGAATGGGGAGGGAAACAGGATATATCTATAAAGGGGTAATACAAGGGAGTCTTATGCTGATGGTACAGATGAATATTGTGATTGTGGCGGTGGTTACACACACACACACACACACACACACACAAATGGGTTCATATATAATTGGTGAAATCTAAATAAGGTATTTACCAATGCCAATTTCTTGGTTTTGATATTTTACTGTACTTGTGTAAGACATAAACATTTAAGGAGGGCAGTTAGGGGAAATATGCATAGGAACCCCCTATACATTTATTTGCAACCTACTATGAATCCATAATTATTTCAAAATTAAAGGTTTAAGAAAATAGCAATACTTACTAAAATAATAGAAATAAGATGTATAACTTCCTAACCAGAAGAGTGAGAGCAGAGAGGGGATAAAGAACACTCAACCAATTCTAATGGGGTGTAGGAAAGAAGAAATTAGGATGCAAAGGAAAAGCAAGATAACTACAGATACACACACACACACACACACACACACACACACAAACATAGTAGAAATAACTGAAACTATGTTGACAATCACAATAAGTATAAGTGGACTAAATTTCCCATTTCACAGAAAATCTCAGTTTAAAACTCCAGTTATTTTCTATATATAAGAGATCCAACTAAAATGTAATGACACAGAAATAATGACAGTAAAGTGATGGAGGAAGAGGAAATATCAAAAGAAAATGATTATATTATATTAATATCAGACAAAATAGACTTTAAAACAAAAACATTATTGAGATTAGAAGAGTCATAATGATAAAAGGAACAATTAACTGAGAAGATAAAATAATTCTGAACTTGTATATACCTAACAGTATAGCCTTAAAATATGTAATACAAAATTCAGCAGATTTAAAAGGAAAAAAATGTCTAAATCCATATTTGCGGTAGATTTTTAATATATCTCACTTGGCAACTGATAGACAAAGCAGTACAAAATTTAGTAAGATTGTTGAAGATTTGAGCAATGTATTAATGGAGATAGATGGGATGGATGGGTGGATGGATGAATGGATAGATAGATAGATAGATAGATAGATAGATAGATAGATAGAATATGTAAAGTATATATATATGTATAATATTAGCAACTAAATACTTTATTTTCAAGCATACATAGAATACTTATAAACCTTGACCACATGCTACCTGGTCACAAGACAAATTTCTATTTATACCATGTATTAGGTCATAAAGCAAATATTGATTCACACGCAGCACATTTCTGACCTCAACTCAATAAAATTAGAAATTATTAAAGTGGTAACCAACTTCATTTGGTTGATAACCAACTACCCCATTCACTTAAAATTTTTTTCAGAAAACATAATTTTGAATAATATTGAGGCTCAGATGAAAATCATGAGATAATTAGAAACTATTTAGAACTAAATGACAACGACTATGTTATGTCCAAACTACACATGAAGCTGAAACAAACAGTATACTTCGAGGGAAATGTATAGTGGTACTTTCATATATTATTAGATAAGAAGAAAGGGAAAAAGCTAATGAGTTAAGAGCCCAAATGAACAAGATGAAAAAGGAAAAACGGAGTTAACAAAATAAAGATAATAAAAATCTAAGGAAGAAATACATTTATTAAATATATCAACCTCAGAAAATTACTTATTTCTGAGAGGAAGAGACTGAAATAGTAATAGCTACATTTGTAGTATTTTATTTCTTTGGACAAATATCTGTATCTACACATAGTGTGTTTTAAAGTATTTTATTTTCAGTAACACTTTACTGAAATGTAATTCACATACCATATAATCCACTCATTTAAAGTGTACAATTTGTTGGTTTTTAGTATATCACAAAGTTATGCAACTATCACCACAATTAATTTTAGAACATTTTATCACCTCAAAAAGAAATCCCCTCACCCTTTAGCTGTCATCCCCAAGCCCCTCATTCATCCTAGCCCCAAGAAAACCCCCGATTTATTTTCTGTCTCTACAGATTTGTTATTCTAGACATTTAATATTAATAGAATCATATAATTTGTGATCTTTTGTTACTGAATTCTTCCACTTAGCATAAACTTTTCAAAGTTCACTAGGTTGTAGCATGTATCAGTACTTCACTCCCTTTTACAGCTGAATAATCTTCCATTATATAAAATGTATCACATTTGTTTATTCATTCATCAGCCAATAGACATTTGGTCATTTCCACTTTGGGGCACTAGGAATAATGGTGCTATGGATATTTGTGTACAAGTTTTTATGTGAACATATGCTTTATTTCTCTTGGATCATTTCTCCTCTATAATGATAGCCTTTTTATGGACACTTTCAATCCTTCGTTTATCCCAAATATCACTGTGGAGTTTTGTAGTGGGAGTTAATATCACAATGATGTTGAGCATTATTGAAATATTCCTGGAAAAAATAAGCATTTCCTTGGTTTTCAGACATCATAAGTTTATGTGCTATTTCAAGTGGTTTTTTGATTCTACAGAATTGTGTAAGATAGCACACAGTTACAAAAAATTAGCCAGGTGTGGTGCCATGTGTCTGTAGTCAAGCTACTCAGGAGCCTGAGGCAGGAGAATTGTTTGAACCCTGGAGGCAGAGATTGCAGTGAGCCGAGATTGCGCCACTGCACTCCAACCTGGGCGACAGAGCGAGACTGTCTCAAAAGAAAAAAAAAAAAGCACACACTATGATGCTTTTTCTAAACTGGTGTTAAGAATAAACAGATTAATTGTATTTAAACTGTTTCTTAATACACTACATTAACTGGTAATAATATTTTAAATAATAGGCCATTTCTAATAGTCTAAAATATTTATGCATTTAATCAAATGAAATTAAACAAGTTAACTGGTATTCAATAAATCTCCCTTCCTTTTTCCATACCTCAGTCTATGATTATTCATTTAACTGCAATTTTTTGCATCACAATCTTATCCAGTTCCATTATTGCGGATGCAAAGATTAATGAGGAATGAAAACAGAACAAAACCTCTGCTCTTGATGATCCTCATTTAGCCAGAGAGAAGTAAGAAAGAGTTAACAGCAATCATGAGGTCCTGGAAGGAAGATAAGCTCTGAAGTCAAATAGACCTGGGATCCACCAGTAATGGTGGAAATTTAGAAAGTAACTTAAACCTCTCAGGTTCAGTTTCCTCATCTATAGGAAGGGAATACAAATCATTACAAATAATAGCAAACTGAATACAGCAGAACATCATAAAATTAATTCACCCTGATCAAATGTGCTTTATTCCTGGGAAGCAAGTTTGGTTCAACATACTCAAATCAATAAATGTGATTCACCACATAAGCAGCATTAAAAACAAAACACACATGATCATCTCAATTGATGTAGAATAAACTTTTGATAAAATTTAACATCATTTCATGATAAAAACCCTCAACAAACTAGGCATCAAAGGAACATACGTCAAAATAATAAGTGCTATCTATGACAAACCCACAGCCAATAGCATACTAAATGGGCAAAAACTGGAAGCATTCTCCTTAAGAACTGGAACAAGACAAAAATGCCCACTCCAACCACTCCTATTCAACATAAAAGTTCTATCCAGAGCAGTCAGGCCAGAGAAAGAAATAAAAGGCATCCAAATAGGAGAAGAGGAAGTTAAATTATCTCTCTTCACTGACGATATGATTTTATACCTAGAAAACCCTAATGATTCTGCCATAAGGCTCCTAGACCTGATAAATGACTTCAGTAGAGTTTCCAGATACAAAATTCACAAAAAACCAAAGCATTTCTGTACACCAACAATGTTCAAGCTAAGAGCCAAATCAGGAACACAATCTCATTTACAATAACCACACACAAAAATAAAGTACCTAGGAATATATCTAACTAAGGAGATGAAAGATGTCTACAAGAACTATAAAATACTGCTGAAAGAAATCAGAGATGACCCAAATAAATGGAAAAATATTCCATGTTCATGGATTGGAAGAATCAACATTGTTGAAATGTCTATACTGGCCAAAGCAATCTATAGATTCTATACTATTCCTATCAAATTACAATGTCATTTTTCACAGAATTAGAAAAAACTGTTCTAAAATTTATATGGTACCAAAAGAGCCTGAATAGCAAAAGCAATCTTAAGCAAAAAGAACAAAGCCAGAAGCATCACCTTATCCAACTTCAAACTCTACTAGAAGGCTGTCGTAGCAAAAACAGCATGGTACTGGTACAAAAACAGACATATAGACCAATGGAACAGAATAGAGAGCCCAGAAATAAAACAGCATACCTACAACCAACTGATTTCTGACAAAGTTGACAAAAGCAATGGAGAAAGGACTTCCTATTCAATAAATGGTTCTGGAAAAACTGGCTAACCAAATGCAGAAGAATAAAACTGCACCCCTCCCTCTCACCATATAAACAAATTAACTCAAGATGGATTAAATATTTAAGTGTAAGACCTCTCAAACTATAAAAATCACCTAGAAGAAAACCTAGGAAATACCCTTCTGGAAATTGGCCTTGGCAAAGAATTTTGACTGAGTCCTCAACAGCAATTGCAACAAAAACAAAAATTGACAGGTGGGACCTAATTAAGCTAAAGAGCTTCTGCACATCCAAAGAGACTATCAACAGAAAAAAAAAAAAAACTATCAAAAGGAAAAAGTACTTGCAAACTAAGCATCTGACAAAGATGTATTAGTCTAGAGATTTTGAGCTAATATCCAAAATCTGTAAGGAACTTAAACAAATCAACAAGCAAAAATCAAATAATCCCATTAAAAAGTGGGCAAAGAATATAACAGACACTTCTCAAAAGAAGACATACAAGTGGCTAACAAACATATGGAAAACATGCTGAACATCACTAATAATTAGGGAAATGCAAATCAAAACCACAATGAGATACCATCTCATACCAGTCAGAATGGCTATTATTAAAAAGTAAAAAAACAACAGATGCTGGTGAGACTGTGGAGAAAAATGAACACTTATACATGGTTAGTGGGGATGTAAATTGTTCAGCCCCTGTGGAAAGCAGTTTGGAGATTTTTCAAAAAACTAAAACTAGAACTACCATTTGACCCAGCAATCCCATTACTGGGTATATACCCAAAGGAAAATAAATTGTTCTACCAAAAAGTCACATGCACTCACATGTTCACTGCAGCACTATTCACAGTAGCAAAGACATGGAATCAACCTAGGTGCCCATCAACAGTGGACTGGATAAAGAAAATATGGTACATACACCATAGAATATTATGCAGCCATAAGAAAGAATGAAATCATGTCCTTTGCAGCAGAATGGATGCAGCTGGATGCTATTATCCTAAGCAAATTAACACACAAACAGAAAACCAAATATTGCATGTTCTCACTTAAAAGTGGGAGCTAAAATATTGGGTATACATGGACATATAGTTGGGAACAATAGACACTGGGGACTCTGGAGGAGGGAGGGGGGCAAGACTTATAAAAAACTGCCTATTGAGTACAATATTCACTGTCTAGGTGACAGGATCAATACAAGCCCAAACCTCAGCATCTTGCAAACATACCCTTGAAACAAATCTGCACATGTACCACTTGAATCTAGAAGGAAAAATGGAAATAAATAAATAAAGCTACAGTAACCAACAACAGCCACAAATACAATAACCAAAAATAACAATAATCTACTTTGCCTGTACTCCAGAAATGGAACAACTAAGCCTGGATGACAGCGCATCTGTTTATGGCATGGTTTACTTAATATTTCAAACCCACCATTGAGACCTACTGCTCAGAAAAAATAGATGCATCTGAAAATATTACTGCTCATTGACAATGCATCTGGTCACCCAAGAACTCTTATGGAGATGTACAAGGAGTTGAATGTTGTTTTCATGCCCACTAACACAACATCCATTCTGCAGCCTATGGATCAATGAGTAGTTTTGACTTTCAAGTCATATTATTTTAAAATACATTTTGTAAGACTATAGCTGCCATAAATAGTGATTCCTCTGATGGATCTAGCCAAAGTAAATTAAAAACTTTCTGGAAAGGATTCACCATTCCATATGCCATTAAGAACATCCATAATTCGTGAGAGGAAGTCAAAATATCTACCTTCACAGGAATTTGGAAGAAGTTGATTCCAACCCTCGTGGTTGACTTTGAAGGGTTCAAGACTTACTGGAGGAAATAACTGCAGATGTGGTGGAAATAGCAGGAGAACTAGAAGTGGACCCTGAAGATGTCATTGGATTGCTGCCATCTCATGATCAAACTTGAATGGAGGAGGAGTTGCTTTTTACCAATGAGCAAAGAACGTGGTTTCTTAAGATGGAATCTTCTTCTTGTGAAGACGCTGGAAATATTGTAGAAATGACTCGCTGTAGGTTCAGATGATAATTAGCGTTTTTGGTAATAAAGTATTTTTTAATTAAAGAATGTCTAACTTTTTTAGACATAATGCTATTGCAGTATGTTTATTAAGTATAGGTTACACTATACTTGAACTACAGTGTAGTGTAAACACAACTTTTATATGCACTGGGAAACCAAAGAATTTGTGTGACTCACTTTATTGTGGTGGTCTGGAACCAAACCTGCAATATCTCTGAGATATGCCTGTATAATTTTGCTCATTCCTGCTTTATTTTGTGGGGTTTTTGTGTGTGTGTGTTTTGTTTTTTGTTTTTTGAGACAGTCTTGCTCTGTTGCCCAGGCTGGAGTGCAGTGGTGCGATTTCGGCTCACTGCAACCTCCATCTCCCGGGTTCAAGCAATTCTCCTGCCTCAGCCTCCCAAGTAGATGGGATTAAAGACATGCACCACCACACCCAGCTAATTTTTATATATTTAGTAGAGACGGGTTTCACCATGTTGGCCAGGCTTGTCTCGAACCCCTGACCTCAAGTGATCTGCCCACCTCAGCCTCCCAAAGTGCTGGGATTACAGGCGTGAGCCACCGCACCTGGCCTTATCCCTACTTTGAACTCGTGGTAATTGTTGGACCTGCCACCAGACATTGTTTTTATTGTGTTAGTAAAAGACACACACATATCACCAAAAAAAATGCAGCATAAGTATTCAAGGAGAAATAGTACAGGGTATTCTTTGATAGATGAGAAAGACTAGGAAAGACTCAACTAGGGTGATATCTACCTTCAACATTCTTTATGAAAAGAAATTATGTATATTCAATTATCTCTTTGCCCACTTGTTTCTGCTCTGTAATTTAAAAACATGTGATTCTCTCAGGTACAGTTTATGGTTGTTCCTACCTCTGTTAATTATTGTATAATATTCAGAACTAAACTTGGACTGAAGAAAGGACAATCTTCTTTTTGTGGTTTCTTAGGATGTGAAGTTGAACTCCCACATGATTTTGACAACTATTATTTAATTGTGGGGAATGTGTATATGGTTAATTTTAAATCTCTAAATTTTTGCCTCATGTAGATTCCAGGGGGTGGGGAACAAACTTCAAAGTTAATTCTAACTTCAGGAACTGTAAAGTAAGTTTTAGATTCAGGCCATTTTGAAATATGAGTAAATTTTATAATAACCTATAAGCTTATGGGGAAATGGTAAGAAAGGAAATATTATAATGTGAGCTCTTTTAAACTAATAATGATGGCTTAAAAAGTTAAAATAATAAAATAATATGATTGGCATTACCAATTAGACAAATATATATCGACCAGGTACAGTGGCTCGTGCCTATAATCCTAACACTTTAGGAGGCTGAGCCAGGAAGATCGCTGGAGCCCAGGTGTTTGAGACCAGCCTGCGAAACATAATGAGACCCCCGTCTCTACAAAAATAGAAAAATTAGGTGGGTGTGGTGGCATGCCTGTAGTCCCAGCTACTTGGGAAGATGAGGTGGAAGGATTGCTTGAACTCGGGAGGTCAAAGCTGCAATGAGCCATTATCACACCACTGAACCCCAGCTTGGGCAACAAAGTGAGACCCTGTTTCAAAAAACAAAAAGGAAAATAGACTATCCCCTCTAGTTGTACCTACATCTGTGAGTCAAGTCGTTTTCTGAGAAAAATAAATAAAATGCTACGTATTTTTATCTCTGGTTCTACAGCATTAAAAAAATTGTAATTGATAGTTTTACCATCCCTCTATTAAGAAAACCAAACTATCACCTATATCTTATTTTTTTATTATTATTATTATACTTTAAGTTCTAGGGTACATGTGCATAACGTGCAGGTTTGTTACATATGTATACTTGTGCCATGTTGGTGTGCTGCACCCATCAACTTGTCAGCACCCATCAATTTGTCATTTATATCAGGTATAACTCCCAATGCAATCCCTCCCCCCTCCCCCCTCCCCCCCATGATAGGCCTCGATGTGTGATGTTCCCCCTCCCGAGTCCAAGTGATCTCATTGTTCAATTCCCACCTGTGAGTGAGAACATGCGGTGTTTGCTTTTCTCTTCTTGTGATAGTTTGCTAAGAATGATGGTTTCCAGCTGCATCCATGTCCCTACAAAGGACGCAAACTCATCCTTTTTTATGGCTGCATAGTATTCCATGGTGTGTATGTGCCACATTTTCTTAATCCAGTCTGTCACAGATGGACATTTGGGTTGATTCCAAGTCTTTGCTATTGTGAATAGTGCCACAATAAACATACATGTGCATGTGTCTTTATAGCAGCATGATTTATAATCCTTTGGGTATATACCCAGTAGTGGGATGGCTGGGTCATATGGTACATCTAGATCTAGATCCTTGAGGAATCGCCATACTGTTTTCCATAATGGTTGAACGAGTTTACAATCCCACCAACAGTGTAAAAGTGTTCCTATTTCTCCACATCCTCTCCAGCACCTGTTGTTTCCTGACTTTTTAATGATTGCCATTCTAACTGGTGTGAGATGGTATCTCATTGTGGTTTTGATTTGCATAAAGCCAAAATTGACAAATGGGATATGATTAAACTAAAGAGCTTCTGCACAGCAAAAGAAACTACCATCAGAGTGAACAGGCAACCTACAGAATGGGAGAAAATTTTTGCAATCTACTCATCTGACAAAGGGCTAATATCCAGAATCTACAAAGAACTCAAACAAATTTACAAGAAAAAAACAAACAACCCCATCAAAAAGTGGGCAAAGGATATGAACAGACATTTCTCAAAAGAAGACATTCATACAGCCAACAGACACATCACCTATATCTTATAAATATTTTCTATATTCATTAGATTTGGAAGACATTATTGAAAACAAAATGAATGTTGCAATAACATATCATAAAGTTGGTGCACACACCCTGAGGCAAAAAAAAAGGGGGGGGGGAATAGAGAAACAGCAAAACCTTCATTTGCTATGTCTGCCAAGCAATAGGTTGGCAGTTTTGGTTTTTTTTAAGGAACTATTTATGTGATTGCTTGGTCATTTTAGATACAGATAAAGAAAATAAAGCTTTCTTATTACCTCTTAGTATCGCCTTAGCCCATCGCTTTGGATTACTAGCGTGTTGTGTCATATTTTCATAAGCGGACCTCATTCATTTAGGTCTCCAAACTCCTTATGGTATTGTTTTCACCTTACAATTGAGAAAACTGAGAGTCAAAGAAGATAATAGCTTTGCAGGGGTCACTTAAAGTGAACACCTGGCAGGGACAGGTCTCCTGACTTTTGGTCTGACTTTTAAAATAGCTTGCTGCCTCTATGCCATAGTAACCCGCGGCAAAATGTCTCACCTTTTTTTGTATCCCCTTCTCACTGTAAGTGATCCACAATATCCACACTCCACTCTCTCATCTCCTTAGTCTACCTTAGTATATTATTTCTTGTTGTGTAATAAATCATCCTAAAGTTTAGTGGCTTAAAATTACAAACATCAATGAGTGCTTTGGAATCAATTGGTCAGCTGGGGGTTCATTGATGTGGGTCAGACTTGGCTGAGTCCACCTGGGTTCACTCATGCCTCTGCAGCCAGCTGGTATGTCAGCTGGGGGCTGGCTGCTCTAGGGAGGGCCCCCCACTGGGGTTGAACATTGACTGACTATTGATTAGGGCCATAGACACAAACGCAGCAGGGTTGTGTGTGTCCCCATCTGTCATCACCCAGCAGGCTAGCCTGGGCTTGTTCTCAAAATATTTCATAACCAGAAGCATGTCATACTTTTTGAGGCCTAGTCTTGGAACTAGCACATTTTCACTGCATTTGTAGCCTGAATTCAAGGGGATAGGGAAATAGACTGTTCTTCCTAACAGGAGGAGGTACAAGACTACCTAGCCAAGGGCACGGATATGGGGAGGAGTAGCAAGTGTGTCCATTTTTGCAATCTGCCATACTCCGATTACTTCCAAATAACTTGTCTGATACATTCATATTAAGATATTAATAATGTAATAGTTTATACCTTTCCAGGAATATCTGCTTTGGGCAAAAATAAACCTGTAATAAGAATATTTAAAGGAACGGCAGCATAATGCTGTCTTGATGAAGAATTATGTATTTTTTAATTTTGTTGCCTGTGCATTTGGTGTCATAGCCAAGAAATGACTGCCAAATCCTGCCACCATTTTTTTAATACCCAGACTATTAAAAGAAAAACTTCAGCTGAACTGAATTTAAAGGAGCTTAATTTAGTAACGAATGATTGAATCACGCAGCCCCCAGAATCACAGCAGATTCAGAGAATCTCCAGGGATGCCTCGTGGTCAGAACAAATTTATAGACAAAAAAAGGGAAGTGGCATATAGAAATCAGAAGTGAGATACAGAAACAGCTGAATTGGTTACAGGTTGTCATTTACCCTATTTGAACACAGTTTGAACACTCAGAAGTGTATGACTGGTTGAAGTATGGCTTCTGGCATTGGCCAAGACTCAGCTATTGTTACAGGCACATACTCCTAAGTTCGGGTTTCAGTCTTGTCTACCCACTAAGTTGGGTTGCAGTTCACCCACAAGGACTCAAATGTAGAAGTACGGAGTCCTTCTCAGGCCATATTTAGTTTGCTTTAACACTGTTGACCCTGGGCCAGGGAGCTATTCTGTAGCAGGTGAGTTTTTCCTTACTTCTCCAAGTTAAAGCACACTCTGACTTACTTCACCACCAATTTTGTATTGTTATAAAATACAAGTAATATAAAATTTTACCATTTTAGCCATTTGTAAGTGTGTACTTCTGTGGCATTAAGCACATTGTCATTGATGTGCAGCTGTCATCATATCCACCTCCAGAATTTTTTCATCTATCCCAACTTTATATCCATTAAACACAAATTCCCCATTCTTCCCTCCGCTCACTCTGGCAACCACCATTCTACTTTCTGTCTTCATGAATTTCCCTCATGTAAGTAGAATCACACAACATTTGTTCTTTTGTGACTGGCACTTAGCATAATGGCCTCAAGGTTGTAGACAAAAGTCGTCAAACTCTGTAAAATATTTGAAGAGATTTATTCTGAGCCAAATATGAGTGACCAATGGCCTATGGCACAGCTCCAAGAGATTATAAGAACATGTGCCCAAGGTGGTCAGGCCACAGCTTGGTTGTATACATTTTAGGGAGATATAAGACATCAATCCATACACATAAGATGTGCATTGCTTCCGTCTGGAAAGGGGTAACAACTGGAAGTGGGGGCTTCCAGGTCATGGGCAAATTCAAGCTTTTCTGATTGGCAATTGGTTGAAAGAGTTATTATCTAAAGACATGGAATCAATAAAAAGGAATATCTGGGTTGTGGAGACCAAGGTTCTATTATGCAGATGAAGCCTCTGGGTAGCAGGCTTCAGAGCTCTCATCAGACCTAAAAAGGTACCTGAGTCTTAGTAAATTCTCTCCTGGATCAGGGAAAAGACCTGGAAAAGGATGGAGATTCTCTACAGAACGTAGATTTTCCCCATAAGAGACAGCTTTGCAGGGCCATTTTAAAATATGTCAAAGAAATAGGTCAGGTGTGATAGCTCACACCTGTAATCCCAGCACTTAGGTAGGCCGAGGCGGGAGGATCATGAGGTCAAGAGATTGAGACCATCCTGGCCAACATGGTGAAACCCTGTGTCTACTAAAAATACAAAAATTAGCCACAGAGATCATGCCACAGTATTTCCAGCCTGGTGACAGAGCAAGACAAGAAAGAAAGAAAGAAAGAAAGAAAGAAAGAAAGAAAGAAAGAAAGAAAGAAAGAAAGAAAGAAAGAAGGAAGGAAGGAAGGAAGGAAGGAAGGAAGGAAGGAAGGAAGGAAGGAGAAAGAGAGAGAGAGAGAAAGAAAGAAGGAAGGAAGGAAGGAAGGAGGGAGAGAGAGGGGGAGAGAGGGAGGGAGAGAGGGAGAGAGAGCGAGAGAAAGAAAGAGAGAGAGAAAGAAAGAAAGAAAGAAAGAGAGAGAAGAGAAGAGAAGACAAGAGAAGAGAAGAGAAGAGAAGAGAAGAGAAGAGAAGAGAAAAAAGAAAGAAACAAAGAAATGGGGGTAAAATACTTTGACTCCTTTCAGGGCCTACTATCTGTCATGCGATGCTATACTAGAGTCAGGCTGGAATATCGTGTCTTATTGCTATAAAAAGTCTGTTTTGCCAGTCTTCAGATCTTTGTTTTAATGTTAATGCTGGTCAGTTGTCCCCTAATTCTAAAGGAAGGAGGGTATAATGAGGTATGTCCCAACCCCCACTGCCCATCATGGCCTAAATTAGTTTTTCAGGTTAACTTTGGAATGCCTTTGGCCTAGGTGAGGGTCCATCAGTCAGTTGAGGGACTTAGAATTTTATTTTTGGTTTTTAAGGTTCATCCATATTGTAGTGTATATTGAAACTTCCTTCCTTTTTAAGGCTGAATAATATCCCATCATATGTATATACTCTGTTGTTTATGCATTCATCCACTGAGGGACACAGGTTTCTTCCACCTTTTGGCTATTATGAATAATGCTGCTATTATTGAATGTAAGTGTACAAGTATCTGTTCAAATCCCTGTTTTGAGTTCTTTTGGATATGTACCCAAAAGTGGAATTGCTAGACCATATGGTAATCCAGTGTTTAATTTTTTGAGGAATCTCCATGCCATTTTCCACAGTGGCTGCACCATTTTACATTCCCACCAGCAATGCACAAGTGTTCCAATTTCTCCCCATCTTTGCTAACACTTCTTTTCTTTTATTTTTTTTTAATTATAGCCATCCTAATGGATGTGAAGTAGTGACTCATTGTGGTTTTGATTTGCATTTTCCTAATGATTAGTGATACTGAGCATCTTTTCATGTGTTTGTTGGCCATTTGTGTGTCTTCTTGGAGAAACAGCTATTCAAGTCCTTTGCCCATTTTTTAATCAGGATGTTTATTTTTTGTTGTTGAATTGTAGGCATTCTTTAAATATTCTGGATCTCAATCCAGATATATGATTTACAAATATTTTCTCTCATTCCATGAGTTGCCTTTCACTCTGTTGATAGTGCATGTTGATGCAAAAAGTTTTTAATCTCAGCCAGGCATGGTGGCTCATGCCTGTAATGCCAGCACTTTGGGAGCTGAGGCAGGCAGATCACTTGAAGTCAGAAATTCAAGACCAGCCTGACCAACATGGCGAAACAACATTTCTACTAAAAATACAAAAATTAACTGGGTGTGGTGGCGTACGCCTGTGGTTCCAGCCACTTGGGAGGCTGAGGCACGAGAATTGCTTGAACCTAAGAGGCAGAGATTGCAGTGAGCCGAGGTCATGCCACTGCACTCCAGCCTGGGTAACAGAGCAAGATTCTGTCTCCAAAAAAAAAACACAGTTTTTAATCTTGGTGAAATACAATTTATCTTTTTTTTTCAATGCCTATGCTTTGGTGTCATATCCAAGAAATTATTGCCAAACCCTGACACCAATTTTTAAATACCCAGCCTGAATCCATTTAAACCGTTCAGTGAATGACTTAAAGAATTTTAAAGTGAGTTATTTCTATTCAACAATGTACTTTTATAATTATGGGAGATGTTAATAAATATCCATTCATGGCCAAAGTTTTTTCTCAGTCTTCATTTTCCTGATTAATGCCAAGTACATTAGATGTAAATAGGAAGCATGGAAATAGCACATTGTATTGTACCTCAATTGTTTCCCCATGAGGGTTCGTGATCAAAATTATTACCAATTGCCTCTCCTAGGAAAAGAAAATTCTTAACTGATTAAAGACCATGGATATTATATATCAACTATATAATGAGTTTTCAACTTTTTACTTCATTTAAAAAATACTAAATTTCATTTCTAAATACTAAATTTCATGCTATACTTGAGTCAAGCTGGAATTTGGTGTCTTATTGCTACAAAAATCACATATAATAAAGCTCTAAACTTCAAAGACATTTTGCATTCTGAAAAGGGTTCTTTGTGGTTGCAATGCTCATTTGAAATTCAAATAACTTCTTGGAATTTGAAGCTAGCTAGAAGTTATGTACTGTAGAATAAAAGGGAGATGATCCTTTGTATCATTGCTAATTTATACTAATAGAAGATATTATACTTTTGGACCTAGATGGGAGCAACAAATGCATCTTTTGAAATCATTAAATAATACATGAGCAATCCATGATAAACATCTTGGGCAATGTATAAGAACTTACCTTTTAACCTCTATAGCTCTTGCGTTAGATGATTATATACTTTTTCAAGCAAGTGTTTGTTAAATCTTCCATTTTATATTGCAGTAGATGATGCAGAAGACCCAATAGAAAGAAGCGTAAGACTTGGTTCTTTTCCCTCAGAGAATCTGAGCAAACATGATAATATTAAAGAATAAATAAGGGAGGCTTACCATTTAGAATCTGAGAAAGTCAAGGTGGACCGAGGTGGTCTGAGGAGGTCTCAAGGAGATGGACCTCTGCAGGCCAAGAGGGCGAGGTTTGGTTGGAGTGAGTGAGAGGTGCACCTGCACGACCTAGGAGAGCAGTGACATGAGAAAGTGTCACATCTGGCTGGAGGATAGCACGTGCCACATACCTGAGATAGAGGAAGCACATTAAAAGTAAGTCATGGACAGAGGGCTGGGTGAGGACTAATTGTGGTGAGCTGTTACAGTAGTTTATTGTTTGATATAGTAGACTGTAGAGAATCATTGTAGGTTTTTGACCAGGGGAGTAGTAGGAAAATTTAGCCCATCTCCAGTGGAGATCATAGAGCCTTAGAAGTAAAGGGATTTCTGGAAACATCTTATCTAATATCCCATTTTTACTTAGGCCAGAGAAGTGAAATAACTTGCTCAAAAGGTCACCCAGTTAGAAAAGAGCAAATCTGTATCTCAGATTTATCCTTTACCTTGTAGTCCGATTATCTTTCTTTCATATCACAGTCCTCCAAAACATATTACAGAAAAGAAAATAAAAAGAAAGGATATATAAGAAGCAGCATCTTGATAGGAAAAAGCCAAATAACTATTTTATTTATATTAGTAAATGAGGCAGGCAAATATCTAGAGAATTCATAGAGGACCAAGTGATTTCTTAAAAATAGTGTCTGAAAAAAGTGAAAAACTAATTCTAATTAAATCATATTAAAAGGTATTTATGGTATTAATTGGTTATTCTACATTACTATAAGAATGTGTAATTTTTATCAAACCTACCCTAGCAAATGGGTGCTGAGCTAAAGCTGAATTACTGAACAAACGAATGAATACCTAAATTTGTCTTTTTTCTTCCAGTAAATATCTTACAAGTATTATTTAAGGAAAACATTTTCTTTTACAGATTCACCTTTTTGGAGTTTTGCTGGCCATTTTAGGAAACTTGGTGATCAGCATTTCTCTAAATATTCAGGTAAGAAAAAAGCTTATTTTTCTAGCACTGTAGATTAATCCAGGGACACATTATGACTCTCATGGGTCTTGGAAACTTTTGTCTTTGTGGCTCTTTCCTCCATAAAAATTATAAAAATATATATATATTTTATGACCTCATTGGTGTAAAGAGAAATATAATGCAAGCTGGAGTGCATTCATTTTTCTTCTTCTTCTTCTGATTTTAAAAGAAATTAATTTTGAGGGGTGTGGAGTGGGCTCTGACAGTATTGTAGACCCTAGGTAAGAGGCCTATGGTGTCTAATGGATAAATAGCACTGGTTTGATTTGCAGTACTTTGATATCTTTCATAGCCTTCACCCCAGGTGGGATATGGATACTTTTTAGAAGCAGTTCATAAAAGTACAGATTATAGGGTTTTTTTCCCCTTTCTTTAAAATACTCTTAAATATGCCAGTATAGACTAATGGTCTTGAGGAAAGAATGTAGAATACAAAATAGGAACTATAACTGAACATGAATTGGAAACCTGAATAAATCGCTGATTTGCTAAATGCAAATTGAATGAAATATGAATTTTTAACCAAATCAGGAATTAAATAAACCATTTTAAATCATTTAATGAATCAGTTTGAATTAGAATCAAATTGCTGCAGTCTCTAAAATGATTTGAATCAAAATAAACCTGAACATCAAAATATCTCCCAGAATGTTATATGGTAATTCCCTCTTAACCTCAGGGGATAAATTGCAAGACTCCCAGTGGATGTCTGAAACTACAGCTAATACTGAATCCTATTCAGTATATACTATGTTTTTCCTATACATACATACCTATGATCACATTTAATTTATAACTTAGGCACAGTAAAAGATTAACAACAATAACTAATAATAAAATAGAACAAGTAAGAAAGATAAGGGTTACCTGAACACAAGCACTGTGCTATTGCAACAGCTGATCTGATAACCGAGAGGGCCACTGAATGACTAAGGGACGGGGAGCATCTGTAGCCTGGATACATTGGACAAAGGGAGGATTCACATACCAGGCGGGACAGCAAGAGATTTCATCCTGCTACTCAGAAGAGAATGCAATTTAAAATGCATGAAATGTTTATTTCTGGAATTTTCCATCTAATATTTTCTGACCATGGGTAACTGAAACCACAGAAAATGAATCCGTGGATCGAGGGGTGACCACTATATTTGTTTATACAAATCTTTGCTAGAAAATGACCTCGTATAATTTTCAATAATTCCCCAAAAATGTATTTGTTCTTTTAAAAATACAAAAAAAATTAGTGTTCTTATAAAAAGAATTAAAGGAATACAAAAGAAAAAAAGTGGCATTCCCTTCATAGCTCAGAATGTTTTCTTATTTATCTTCTGATTTACTTTCAGAAATATTCTCACCTTCAGCTGGCACAACAGGAGCACCCAAGGCCATACTTCAAGAGTGTGCTGTGGTGGGGTGGTGTCCTGCTGATGGCCGTGGGAGAGACGGGGAACTTCGCAGCCTATGGATTTGCTCCCATTACTCTGATCGCTCCGTTAGGCTGTGTGTCTGTTACAGGTAAGCCGTTGTGTGTTTTGACAAACAGAAACTTAAAGAGCAGAAAAATTGGAGAAAAACACTCAACTGAAACAACAAATGCACCAAAAAAGAAAGTCTATTGCCTGGTTTCTTAGCACATTAACATGGAACAATTATTCTGCTAATTTCAGCGATCCATTGTCATGCTGTCACATTAACCATGAAGAAACTTGCATTTTGTGACTCTAACACTTATCTGTGAAAGCCTGATGCCTGAGTCTTAATAAATTAACAGTGACAGAAAATGTTATACTATGCTTGTAATCATTAATGAGTTACCTAAAAGCATTTGTAATGCAATGTTTTATTCATGTGTTAAACTGATAATACCTGTGGTTAGAGTCTTTGATGTCTGGTCTTGACTTCATAGTTTAGTATCTGTTTGACATTAAGAATTAAATATCGGTTATTCTACATTACTATAAGAATGTGTAATTTTACAGTAATGTCACAAATATCTACTTTGAAATTTTAGGTGATTTACTAAATACATTTAGAAAACAGAAAACGAGATGTTGTGAAAGACTTAAAAAAAAAGAGCAAAAATCACTGCTAAAAAGGAGAACAAATTCTCTAAGCCTTGTTAAAATCAATAAAATCTTTTTGGTTTTACTCTTTATCTGCTGCTATGGAAACAGAATGTTTCTAAATTTGCGTGAATTTAGAAACTTCATTGAAATAGAAACAACTTGATAGTCATTATCTGTTAACAACTAGATCAAGCATATCACATGTTTACATATCCCAATTTAAATGTTCCTCCTAAACAACTATATGATATTCTTAAAGAAAATATCATTTAAACTGAAACAATGCAGATTCAAAGAGAATTTTGTTTTATTTTGTAAGTCATTTATCTCAATCATTTAAAATATTTTATTTAAAATACTTGAATGAGGTATAATAGAATATTTAGCAAAAAAACACTTACTTTGCTTTCTAGAAATAGCCTACTTAAAAGAGCCATCCTGTTACTACTCTGAAGAGGCACACAATTTATGTAATCATTTACTGTTTTTAACATTCTAATAGAATAAGCAAATCGGGTAAACCTCACTTTCTATTTAGTAAACCACATAACGTGTACATAGACATTTTAGACATTTTATGTTTTCAAAATCTGAGAAATAACAGATAAAAGATCTAGTTATATGGTGAACTTGGGATCCCTCCAGATTCTTGCTGTCTTGAAAATAGTTTTATTCTCCAATAATAACTGTGTATGTCCTGCTGATCTTTAGTTTTGTTCCTTACTTTATGCTGTTTCCATGAAATAGCCAGAGAAAAATGTGTCCGGGCATATTAGATAGATAACTGGGGAAGGCAGGTGGTGAGTGCACCATATGGAATTGAAATTCTCCATTTATCTCATGTCTCCTGGTCCTGGGAAGTCTTTTGCAGGAGTGGGGTATAAGAAAAAGGGTGCTACCCCAGGTAGTTCAAACAAGGGGAAATATTGTTGTAAAGATCAGAGATTTCACAGAGATGAGATATAACCAGACCTCACGGGGCCTGAAGTGAGAATGGGACAGTTTTCAGGACTTCAGGGTCAGCAGTCGTACCCTTCCTAGACCTTCAGTGAAGCTGCCTGTGAGTCTGCCCATCTTGGCAAGACTTGATCCAAGCTCTCATTAAAAACTGAAAGCTGAAGCTTTCCAACCTTCCACTCAGAGAGAGTGTCCTATTCTCCCAAGTCCCCTGCAAGCCGGTCCACCCACCTTCAAACTCTGAGCCCACTGCCTTGACAGATGGGCTTTTTCTTCATGCTATAGATTATTTTTCTTTGTGTGCCGTTAGCCCCAATTAATGTTTCAGCTTCAGAACATTTTTAGTTACCTCCCTCTCTGTCCATCTGAAATGATTCAAAGATGTGAACTTACAGCCTCAAACACAACTCATTTCCTACTTTACAATCTTTGCACACAGTAATGTATGTTCATAAATAGTATTCCCACAGCAGTCCTGAGCTGGATTTAAGTCATTGTAAAGCTTTGTGGGTGGGTGAGGGACTGCTGGTGATGGAGGATTTTCCCTAGAACAAACCCCTGCTACCCTGAGATTCTTTATAAAGATCCTAGAAACTCTAGAGAATTTGAAGGAAAAGGGAAAGTATAAACCAGATGTGTCTTATGTCTGTGTCTACAGATGAAGCAGAAAATCCACACTTTTCTATGTTAAAACTTTTTTTCGGTATCATTTCTTGGGAGCTTTAAGAAATCAAATCTCCCATTGAATTTTAATAAAAAATAAAACCTGTTGCAGTGTTGCATAGGAAATTGCAGATTCTTTCCTGATTTTTCTTCTGTCTTTTGTTGCTTTTCTAAGAGAAGGAGACAGAGAGAGAAACTATTAAAATCCAGAACACTTAACAATAGTTTTAGCCCTTAAATCCAAGTGTGTTAAGTCCCTTAAGTCTTTTATCTTCCTCCCTCTCCTTAGACAGTCTGGTTCACACCAACACATTCTGCTCCATTTCTCCTTTCCAGAAGTAGGGAGAGACAGTGCGGGTAAACACGTGGACTAGTTTTACTACACTGATGATTGCTAATATGCCAGACCTGCTATTTTGTCTCACATAATCAAAATTCCTGCTCCTTTTGTATATTTTGAGTATAATATATATTTGTATACTTTGAGTATAATATATTCAATTAAATATTAAATATAAATTAAATATATAATATTTAATATATTTGTTTAATACTATAAATACAATTTTATTGGTTGTATTTCATATATTTAATATAATTGTATTAATTATACTTAATATAATTATATTGATTATATTTAATATATTGATTATATTTAATAAGTTATATTAAATTTTATGTTATATATTAATATATATTAAATATAGTTCTATATTAATAGATACTATACTAATTGAATATGTATTCAATTAAAGTATGCATGTCATATGATTGACATATATGTGTCTGACATATATGCTAGTCACATATAGGACTCATTTGTAAGAAGCACCACAGTTAGCAATATAGACATTTCAACTTGCCCTCTACCCATGTTTTCCTGCCTTGAAACATCTTTCTTCTGTGATTTTTTCCCCTCTCTCTGTGTGTCCTGCTGTTCCTCACTGACATGCTCAGCTTCAGGCAGCATTTGTCCAACATTAGTTTTACAGGTAGATTCATAGGTGTTCTAAGAAATAAAGAATTCCATAATCAAACAGCATTCTGCAATTTGAGGTTTTAAAGGTGACAGAGGTTTCATTAGTGTAGAGCTTCTTGGGGCCTTAAGACAGGCCCACGCACACTGTGAATCTTTGAGAGGCAGATGCAGTACGCCAGGTCTCCAAAACATACTGAGCACTTCTGAGATTCCCTTGATTGTATCTCAAGGCAGTTCTGCAGAAAACCCTTTAGGGAATTCTTAAGGCAAAGCTCACAGGCAGTCACATCGTGCTAGAGACTCAGCCTAAATAACCCATCTATGCCTCACCGTGAAGACGGCAAAATGGGGAATGATCTCAGTGCACAGGGATGCCCACGCCTGGGTCCAGCTTTTTGAGAGAGTCAGAACCTTCGTATCCTTGTGTCATCTTTTAATTTTACTTTGTTTTTCTCACTGGAAGTCTTTCTCAATGAATAATAGGTCCAAAATCTATTCTGACTAAAATGCAAGTTATACTAGCAGTGTGGTTAATTCTAGATGTGGATTTGTGTAATTCAGAAAGCTTAATTAATGGTTTTCCATTTCACCTAGAGGCTAGGTTCAATACTCGCCCTAATAAACCAGGGCAGCAGAAAGGTCAAGAGCTCTAGGACCACACTGCCAGGTTCAAATCTCAGTTCTGCCATTGGCAAGCTCTGTGACCTTGGGCAAATTATTAAAACCAGTTTATGCCTCAGATCCCTAGCCTATAAAATGGGAATGAAGCAGTTTCCATATTAGAGGTCGTTGTGGGGAAGAACTGAGTAAACTCAAACATCTAAGGACAGTGTTGGATAGATAGTATTTGACATAATGACAACACTGGCTATCGTCACTATGGTTTCTGATTATTATTGTGTAGAAAAATAAAATACCTTATACTTTATAATGGAGCATACTTCCATGCCTCCAAAGATGGCTGATGGTTAAATTCTCTAAAATGGAGAAATCCGTTCAAGAAAGGCTTTTTATTGTTATTATCCATGCAGTGGTTAAATTTATGGAGAGCAGAAAAGTAGGATCCTCACTGCTCATTTTTCATCTAATTAAGTAGCAATTACCCTTCAACCCCTTCGCATATTCCCTACCAAAATACAGTGGAAAATAGAAGAATTTCCAAATAACATACCAAGACGAAATACATTTTAAAAACAAATATGGGAGTTTGTCAGAGGAAATGCTTAGAAAGCTAGATGTGTATACAGTTTTCCATCTTTGTGCTCTGGTTTCAAAGAGCTTGTGTTCTCTTGTTCATTAACTACATAGAGAGGCTGAATGGCAGATTCCTTTCAGATCAACTGTGATTTGAGGATATGTTTTCTGGGAAACTATTAATAGATACCCAGTACAAAGACATAGGTTAGGTATTCTGTGGAGTTTGTAATAAAATTTCAAACTACTGCTAATCCTTCATGTCTCAGGTAAACCCTTCCTCAGGAGGCCTTCCCTGGCTTTTAGACTAAGGTAATTAAACAGGCTTATTCTCTGCTCCCTTCACACCCTACACAGGCCTTCCTCTCATCTGTGTGGTGCCGTTTTGTGAATTAGAAAAGAGAGCCCTTTCTCAAAATACTTTATTTCTGTCTGTCTGCAAATGATTGTAATACATTAATTTTGTTAGAGCAGGACACTCTGGCAACATCTGTCAGAGAATTGTGTTGAGAAATACACAAATCAACAAGGTGTGAGACGCGGATGGTGCCACCTCAGATGTGGAGACTTTCTGCATTCCAAAACTTACACAGCCTGTCCAACCACACACAGCGACCCTGCCTTATGCTTCCCCTTTGGCACCTCTCAGCATGCTCACAATGACCTGTTTCATGTCCTTCCTCACCATTTAACTGAGACCCAGGGGACTGGTGACTGACTATGTGTCTTGTTGCTTGACATTTGCCCTTCCTGGAAGAGCATGGCACAAGGAAATCACACAATGCAGCCTGCAGAATTGGTTTGAATTTGAATTTTGATAAAACAAGGATAGGATATTCCGTTCTAGGGTGTTGGAAGAGATAAATGCTTGCTTAAAAGATTTCAATTCCTAATGAAGCACGGTGGTTAAACAGTTCATTGCAAGAGACTCATGAATATTCATGCTTGTGAACACTCGTAGGGCTATACGCCTGTCCTTTGGGAACTGAGTTCAATTATTTGTGCATCTCCAAAGCGTGGGCTTACATTTAATGTTTTCCTTTTTCTGTTTATCCCCATGACTGTGATCTACGCTATGCCTAAACATTTAAAGATGATTAAAAACAATGAAGTTATCAACAGTCCAAAGAATTAAAGCCACATGGAATTACATAGCTTCATGGCAGACTTCTCTCAGTATAAAATTAACTTGTCTATGGAGCAGCAAGGAAATGGGATATGGAGGGAGATTGTTGCAGGGGCAAGGAGGGAGGGAGGGAGAAATAGAACGTGATGGAAGCACCGGTGACATTTTTCAGTTCTATGCCTCTGAGTATATTGATTAAAAGTAACCAGAAAAGAGTGCAAGAACGTATCAGCTTTTTCCAAGTTAAATTCAGGCAATACTTTAGACAAAGTAATAAAGGTAAGAAACTAATATTGAATGAGTATCCACTATGCCAGGTATGAGATACATAAACTCATTACCTCCATCATTGCCCAGCTGAATGGAAATGAGTAATAAATAGATTGACTTTGGGATAAATTATATTAAATTAAGCACTTGAAATTTTGTATGGAAAGATAATAGCAGCTAGCAGCAAGATCTCTGTGGCCCTAGAATAAGTTCCTAAGAGAAGTAGTCGCTCTGTTACTAATTTGTATTAAGGTTGGAGAGCTAACTGCACTAAGAAAATGAGGAGAGCGTGAGTCTGATAAGTCTTTTCCATCTCTAATTTTCCCCAATATGCTGGGTTTTGCTCAAATCAAAATTCATAATGTGGAATACATGTTGTTTTGTGTGTTTCTGTGGTGCTGTTATGAAGCCCTAAACTGAAATGTATCTGTAATCCATTAGACGATGGTCATAGCAGAGCCAGGAAGCCCTGGTGAGGCCTTTTGGAATTCCAAAGAAATCATGTCAAGCAGAAACTTTGGTCTCCAAGATTTTTATTAGAAACAAATGAAAGGAAACATAAACAGACCAATGAGCAAGTGACCCATGGCGTTACCCAAACCTAGATGCTGCAAATTCTCTTTGTCCCTTAGAGCAATGTGCTTAGTGCCAGCCTGGATGAGGTCACCGGAACTCTAAAACCTCACAGGATGCCTGTAATAGTGTCACTTCACACCGACATTGATTTTAATGTTCAAGATATGCAGAAAATATTGCTTTTCTTAGTGGCTTGCTGAGTCATCTGCTTTTGCGTGTTTGTCCAAAAACCAGCCTACATAAAATGTGTGAAACTCTGAAGTTTTAATTTTATGTCTGTTCATACACTCTCAGCAGAAAGCATTCCTGAAGCCTAGACACTTTATTTGAAACATCTTTTCCACTAATCCTTATTTTTTGAGCATGCCACAGAGTATTTCTAGAGCGGCTGCTAATGGTGAAGTAACACACAATTAAATTTGTAATACAGAATTAATCTAGTCAGTGGTAGTATTTTTACTTTTTTGGAGTCTTTTCAACTTTAATCATTAATGCATGCCAAGAAAAACATAGAAAAGAAAGGATTATTGTTCTTAATCCAGGTAAGTTCCCTCATTTGAAATTATGCAAATTGTCTCTGAATGATAGTTCCTTCTTCATTATCTTCAGTAAATGACAATAGCAATTTTTTAATCAACATGAATTACTTGACACTTCTCTTCCTGCCAACATGAACGGTAGAACTTTTCTCTCTGTAAGATGACATTTTTCAAACTGTCATATCCTCAGATATTCAAACTTTAATTCCATGGAATACATTGTAATTGACATACCTCTTTTCCTAAAATTCTATAACTAATGGGGAATGATAATTATGTAGCAGTGCCTCAATATGGTTAGAGTTGACTCAGCCTGTGAGCACGCTCAATGTGTCCACGTGTTTGAAGCCTGATTGTGACTGACATGAAAGTGTTTTTGTGGTTTGCTTTTTAGCAGTACAATAAAGTTGCCATTATAAGTGGTCAGAAACCACAAGCCAGATATTTACATGTGAGGTTCTGTTTGTATCATTATTATGTAAATATGTTATTTTCATGTCATGGGTTGTTTTTTTTTTTTATAAAAGAGAGTTTTCCTTACTGTTTTATCTTCTACTTTCCTATATTATAAATACACATCATGGTTTCTCCTCATATCACAGAGGTGACACAATAAAATGAATGTCCAGGAAATGAAAATGGATGGAATTTTTATTTGTAGGCTAGATCAGAGTTCACAAACTTGCCTGTAGACCAGAGTTGGCCCACGTTTTGACTGGCTCAAACAATGCTTTTAAAGAATACTAATTAATTTCCTATGGGTAAAAATTAGACAACAACACACACAAAAAAGCTGAATTTTTGGCTAAAGAATCAGATTTGGTAGTGCTGGATTTGCATTTGGCTAAGGCTGATTCAGGAGTGCCACCTTTCACTGATCTTGAATAGTTCACCATGGCCTCACAGCCCCTCACCACTATGGCCAGCACCCCCCATCACTACAGCCCACCCTCTCATCACCAGAGCCCACCCCCTCATCATTACAGACTACATCCCACCACCACGCCTATGCCCCTCATCACCAGAGCCCACCCCTTCAACATTACAGAGTACACCCCATCACCACGCCCACCCCTGTCATCACCAGAGCCCACCCCCTCATCATCACAGACTACATCCCATCACCATGCCCACACCCCTCATCACCAGAGCCCACCCCCTCATCATTACAGACTACATCCCATCACCACGCCCATGCCCCTCATCACCAGAGCCTACCCCCTCATCATTACAGACTACATCCCATCACCACGCCCACGCCCCTCATCACCAGAGCCCACCCCCTTATCATTACAGACTACATCCCATCACCACACCCACCCCCCTCATTCACCAGAGCCCATCCCCCTTATTACTATGGCCCACCCCCCTTATTATTATTATTATTTTTTTTTGTCTTCAGAGGATTACCTTAAAAGCCCTTATAGGCATTTGAGTTTCTAACCTGTCAACCAAATGTTCTTTTTCTCCCCAGCTGAATCAGATAAGAATATCATATCCATAATCACATTTGAGTAAGGTAAAATTAATTGATTGTCTTAGCTTTGGGTTAGATTTGTCTTTAAAAAGTGATAATAAAGGGTAAAAAAACAGAGAAACAAAAGTGAACAAAATCATTTAAAAATAGCCATACCCTAAACATTTAAACAGTTATTGAACAGTCTTCTGTACCATTAAGCTTTTAATAAAAAATTATTATTTTAGGGGAAGACAGTTTAAATAAAAAGCACACATATGTCCTAATGTTACATATTTAAAAACGGAATGCCCATTTACCTATTATTCTACAGACACAGGGTTTTAAACCGACATGTAAAAAGCTGCCCTTAAGCTAAATTGCTAACAGAGAAGTTTGGTGTTTAACTTCTCATTTACTAATCCTCATTAGTAGCTATTACAGAAGAACCTCAAACCAAGTATTTACAACTTTTCTGAATACTCATGCATCAGGTTAATTTATGGTTGGCTTTTTCTCTCTCATGACCTGCTATGGGTCTTAGAGCATCAAATAACTCTTCCATAATAACAGCTGGTCTTGGACTGAGTCTCATAAACTGAAGGATATCAGAGAGTATGTGAATGAAGGACAAACCGAGAGTTGATTCCTAAGTAAATCAAGAAGCACGAGGAGACACAACACCAAGACACATACCTCGCTCTGGGACTGGCACCCTCCCCGACATCATTGGAAGGCACCGGAAACTTGCTTGGCCTTTTACCTGAATCCAAATGCCCATGTGTAGGTTTCCTTATGTGAACCTTGATCAAAATGAATCTCCATTTTGATTGCCAACCTAAATGAATTTCCATTTTGATTGCCAACTTAAGTGACACTTAATAGCCACAAGGAGAACAGATGACTCACCAATAGGAATCAGTCCACTGCAATTGCTGCTGAGAAGCTTCCTGACCTTAAAGCATTAGAGCTTCAAGGGCAACTGGATATATTAAATACATTAGACTGCTCCATGGAGGTACCATTTTGCACCAGAGGAAAGACTAGAAGAAGGTTGTATGTCCTTTCCCCTTATGGATAGTATTCCTGCTGTCTTCCCCCGCCCCACCCCCCATGACTTCTACAGAACCACCCTTTGGATTTTGGCATATTATCTTTTCAAAATGTTTTATTTTTTAATGTAATTTTAAAAATTGTTTTAATTGACAAATAATTTTATATGTTTGTGGGGTACAGTGTAGTGTTTTGATAGACGTATACGCTGTAAAAATATTACATCGGGGTAATTAACATATTTATCATCTCATCTACTTCTCATTTTGTGTGGTTAAGAATATTTAGGCAAAAGACCGGGCGCTGTGGCTCACTCCTGTAATCCTAGCACTTTGGGAGGCCAAGGCGGGAGGATCATGAGGTTACGAGCTCAAAACCAGCCTGGCCAACATACTGAAACCTCATCTCTACGAAAAATACAAAAATTAGCCGGGCATGGTGGTGGACTCCTGTAGTCCCAACTACGTGGGAAGCTGAGGCAGGAGAATCACTTGAATTGAGGAGGCGGAAGTTGCAGTGAGCCGAGATCACCAATGCACTCCAGCCTGGGCAAGAGAGCCAGGCTCCGTTTAAAAAATAAATAAATAAATAAAAAGTAGGGTGAGTGCAGTGGCTTTTGCCTGTAATCTCAGCACTTTGGGAGGCCAAAGTAGGAGGATCAATTGAGCCCAGACGTTTGAGACCAGCCTGGGCAACACAGTGAGACTCTGTGTCTACAAAAAATTTAAAAACTAGCCAGGCTAGTTTTTAGTACACGGTATTGCCTATAGTCCCAGCTCCTTGGGAGGCTAAGGTGGGAGAATCTTGTGAGCTCAGGAGGTTGAGGCTGCAGTGAGCCATGATTGCGCTACTGCACTCCAGCCTGGGTAACAGAAGGAGACCCTGTCTCAAAAAAAAGAAAAAGAACTTTTAAAATCTACTATTTTAGGAATTTTGAAATATGTATTACTGTTAACTTGGCCACCATGCTGTGCAATAGATCACTAAAACTTATTCCTCCTGTCTAAATGAAATTTGATATATTGGTATATTATCAATGGTACATTACCTTTCGCCTTTTATACCATGGTATACCAATGGTGTATTACCTTTCACCTTTTTTTTTTTTAAATGCATTATGGCCATTGTGGTCTAGTGCTTGACTCTGGAGTCACTGTGTGACATTGTGTAATAAACTTAAACTCTCCAAGCCTCAGCTTTTTTACCTATAAAATGAGCATAACAATGCCAACTATCTCACTGAGATGTTGGGAGGATAGAAAGAGTTAATTATTCCATGTCAAACCCTTAATAAGTAGAATATTCAGCCGCCGTTATTATGTATAAATTTTCCTGTCATAATCATTGTATCAATATAATTTTCTACCTCTTTTAACATAATAGCATAAAATTTTCAATATCACTATGTAATTTTCCATAATAAATTCTATTAGCTGCATAATATTCTACTGATTATTGCTGAACATTTAGATTATTCCAGTTTTCCACTATGAAAAATAATTTTGCAACTGACACCTTTAGGCTTTAGACTCTCAGTTTTTTGGAATGCTTCCTTAGAACAGATTCACAGATGCAGAATTACTAGGTCAAAGAATTTGAACTGTTTGATGCTGTTGATAGATATTATAAAAATCACTCATCAGAAAGTTTGCATCAATTTACAATGACACTAGCAATGTGAGGGTGTACTGACTTTACTTCTTCCTTGTCAATACTCAGTCTTAAAATTGCGTGTGGAAAAGAGCACCTGACTCTAAATTATCTTTATTACTGATGATTTGGACTTTCCTGTATGTGTTTGTCTGCTCTCATTTGTGAATTCCTTGTGTTCCTGCCCATTCATGTATCCACCGGGGTTGTGTTTCTTTGCCTACTGGTGGGTATACCTGTTCACACATATCATCACTAAGTAAAGGAAAGATGCTGTGTCAAATCTTGGTGCTTTCAGTTATACCTGCACACATAGACCATGGTCATCTTGGAAAACAGAGGACCTGTCTCTTTTCCCTCAAATACTGAAAGCCACCTGGGAAAACACAAAGAGCACAGCTTGATCCATGCACTCTTATTTCTAGTAACTGACTGTTTATAAAATGTTCAAGCAAGGAGAATAATTAGAAAGGATGAAGCACAAATGCTTCCTTTCACTGGTTGAGGAAATAAAACCGAGGCTAGCGTGTTAACATGTGCTGTATTCCATAGCTGGTTCTGGACAGAGCAACACTCAAACCCAGGTGTTCTACACCCCAGCCCAGCACCCAGCCACCTAGGCAGTGTTGTGGAACTTCAGTTCTTCAATAGGACCTTCTTCTTTTCACCTGGAGTGATACTCTTGAGTAACAAAACAGTAGGGAAGTCTTTTTGGCTAATTCCTGTCCGTATCCCACTTCCCAGCATCCTCGTGAATCAGCCTCAGCCTTTCCAACTGAGCATTTCCTTAAGGATAATGAAATAAGAATGAGTTGAAGACAGCTCAGCTCAGATTAGACCCCCTTTTGCAAATTTTGCATATCGGCCCCAAGATAAGATGATTCTTGGGTAACTGCAATGGCCATCAATTGTTGATAAGCTTATGGGGAAAGGGTGTCACATTTTATAAACATTTCCCACCTGCCAAGAATAACAGTTCACTGACTATGGGCAGTGAGTTTTGACTGGGAAAATAGCCTGTCTGAAGCAGGGACATTTTATTAACCTGCTAGGGCTATTATGTGCTTAGGAGAGCTCGCATCTTCCTCCTGGTTTTTCTTACATCAGTTTTCCCCCCTGAAAAGGTACTTTTTAATAAAGCACCGAGATCAGTGAGCACTCTCTGTAAATCAGTGTCTTCTGAAGGCCAGAGGGAAAAGCATTCATGAGTCTCTGCCCAAACATGTCTCAAACCAAAAATGCACACACAATTGATTGCTTAAGTAAATATCCAGTCATAACTGTAGTTTCACCATAGCGCTATGGTGAAACTACAGTTATGACTGGATATTTACTTAAGCAATCAATTGTGTGTG
>NC_045440.1:99483970-99510115 GCF_002776525.5 Piliocolobus tephrosceles
TTACTTAAGCAATCAATTGTGTGTGTGTTCTGTTTTCATGCTTTTTAAATGATTAATCTTGAAATGCTCTATTTTTGAATATTAAATTTTACTATAGGAATAAAAGTATAATAGATTTCCCCCTTTTCTAGGTGTTCATTAGGCAATGGTTATTGTTATAGCAACTACTAAAAAGTGTTGGGCTTGACAGACCCTCTGATTACAAACATAGATGAGAGTACTTCAGTTTACGTTTTTCTCATTTGAAAAATTTACTACTCTTCTTAAAAGTCATGTTATTAGCTATTGCTCAATACTGCCTTTTTGCTCATCACAGCTCTCATTTTAGCATGTTTTGCAAGATAAATGAGTTGAAAGTAAATACATCTTAATAGAATGTTCTTTTTTATTGCCTTTTTTACTAGATAAATAAAACTAAAATATCTTTTTGTTCTATTACCTAAAAATTTTGTAGAAAATCTCATGTTCTCTTAAAACAGAAAAAAAATGTTATTGGCTGAATATGGAAGTGCATTAGACTTCTATTATCTTTCAGAAAGGAAGAGTAGCATATTTATGTTTCAGAAAATTCTGACAATTATTTTATAGCAATTGATATAATTTGATACAAGTAGTGTATTTCCAGTTTTTCGTTACCAATCATGTCCTTTTTGCTTTTAGCAATGAAATTATTTCCCATTTAACATTTTCCCCTCTTCCTTCTGAAAGTAAATGTATTAAGAAACTGTGGCTTAGCAACAAGAAAAGTAAAATGATGTTTTCTTACTTCACGGGAGCCAATGGGGTATAGTGTACTAAAAAGAGCTCTGGACTGAGAGTAAGGAAATATGGGTGCCTGTTCCAGCTCTGCTGTAATGTAAATGTGTTTTAAATGGATGGATCAGTGAATAGACAAACAAATTCTTTGGACCTCAGTTTCCCAATTGTCAAGTTTAGAACCTGGAGTGGATTATGTCTATGTCTCCTACTAGCTTAAAATCTCCTCATTCCATGTAAGCAGTGTTTCCCTTCTTACTATAATCCTTTGTTGTGAAATGGTCACCTCAAGGATTGTTAGAATGGAACACATTTGGGATGTGTTAACGCAGCGACACTTCACCTATTTTTATTGCTAATCTATCTCCTACTTAGACACATCCCTTACTTAGTTACACAGGAAGTCTGGGATTGGAGGATGGGGTAGGGGTTCATGTTTTTAATACCTTTTCTCATGCTCTACCATGTGAAATTAGTTTCCCTGGATTATTTTGGTTCAAATCTGAAATAGAAAATTTGTATACATTTTTATACCTATCCCAAATTAATTTCTTAATTTAATGAGCCATATAGTCATGCATTAGTTTATCTACAGAAAATCTTGCTTTAATGTTTTAAAACCACAACACTCAAACTCATGCTTGATGAGCATTTCCCATGCCTGGTTTACTCTGTGTGAAGCTTCCTTTCCTATAACTAACCTGCCCAGGAAAAGTTTTGAAGGACAAAGATCAACCAGAATGAGAAAATGCTAAGTTGAGACAAAAAAAAAAAACCAACAGAGACAAACAGCATCCCATCTTATCCTGCATGAGGGTTTCTGGTGTGGACTTATTTTGTTTTCGATAAACTGCCAGAATATCAGATATAGGCACATTCAAATTTAACCACACCATCTGTTTAATGGATTATTATACCAACATTAAAATTATGTCTATGAAGAATTCTTGATGACATGGCAAATTGTAATGTGTTGACTGAAGAAACTGAGAAAATAAATTTGCCACTAAAGTTTGATCTCAACTGAAGAGAAATAAAAACACCAATATATTAATGGCTATTTTCTTTACAGGATGATATTATTTTATGATAATTTTCTTTCCTGTACTTTTGCTTTTAAAAAACAAACAGCAAATAGTTTTTGTTAAAATTTTACAGCATATATTATGTTGCTTTTTTTTGTATTATTACAATTTTGGATTTTCCCATGCCTATACTCATAGAGAAATGGTCCCATAAGAGGAACAACTCAAAGAGGTTCAGTTTAACCCTGATACCTGAGGTGACAGTAGCAGACCATGGATCGACTGTATGGGAGAGAGTCCAGTAGTGTCACTAATGGGAAAGAGAACAGCTGCAAGGCTGAGATTCCATACTGTCTCATTTCATTTAATGAGCATTTATTGAACACTTTTTATGTGCTAGATACAGCTACTCACTGGAGATCTTAGAAGAATAAGAAGACATATCTCAGATTAAAAGGAACTGATGGTCTTTCAGGGGAAGACAGGCATATAAATCTAGGTGTAGTGAAAAAGCTATATACAGGGGTAATCAGAGCATAAGGGTAGCATGATCAGCTCAGCCCAGGGGAATCCAGAAGTGACACTTGAGTCTAGAGCTGGTCACAAGGACAGGGCAGAGCTGAACATGTAAAAGCTATTAAGCATGAAACTGCATGGTGGATTCTGGGAATTATAATTACTTCAGTAAGGTGGGGCTACAGATTATCAAAGAAATAAAGACAAATGTAACCAAAGCATCAGAAGCAAAATCATAGCTCTTCGAGTGTTCGGCTTGGTAGTGTGGCCTTTGTCCTGTAGACCAGACACTTAGGGGTTGAAAGCAGTGTATTTACATCAGATTTGCATTTTAGAGTGATCACTCTGGTGGTGGTATGGGGAAAGGGGAAAAGGGGGAAATGCAAGGTCAGAGAGAAGCTAATGGTCTAAGCCAGAGGAGAAGCTGCCCTGAGCTTGGGACAGGGCTGGTGATCACAGGAATGAAGATTCGGGAACAGACCTAACAGAGAAGGAAATAAGGCTGGTTGCAGTGGCCCACGCCTGTAATCCCAATACTTTGGGAGGTCGAGGCAGGAAGATCACTTGAGCCCAGGAGTTTGATGGCAGCCTGGGCAACATAGTGAGACCCCATTTCTACAGAAAAATTTTTAATTGGCTGGGAGGGTGGCATGAGCCTGTGGATCACTTGAGCCTAGGAGTGCAATGTTGCAGTGAGGTATGATCTTGCCACTGCACTCCAGCCTGGGCAAAAGAACAAAATCCTGTCTCAAAAAAAAGAAAAAAATAGAGAATGGACTACAGACTTCGACCCAGTGACCTGTTGGATGTGGATCGTCAAATAGAAGAGAAATAGGAGAAATCCTGGGATTCTGGTGTTAGTAAGTAGATACAGGAATTGTCGGAACAGGAATTATGGGAGGAGATGCTGGGAAATCATGAGTTTCAGTTTAGCACATATTTAAAGTTCTTCCTGTCCTTCTTTCTTTCTCTTTTTTTTTTTTTTTTTTTTTTTTTTTTTTGAGACAGGATCTCATCTGTCACTGAGGCTGCAGTGCAGTGGTGCAGCCTCATGGCTCACTGCAGCCTCAACCTCCCAGGCTCAAGAAATCCACTCACCTCAGCCTCCCCAGTAGCTGGGACTACAGGCCCATGCCACCATGCCTGGCTAATTTTTTGTATTTTAAGTAGAGATGGGGTGTTTCACTATGTTGCCCAGGCTTATCTTGAACTCCTGAACTCAAGTGATCCTCCCAAAGTGCTGAGCCTTACCGGCATGAGGCACTGCACCTGCCCCATCCTTCTTTCTTTCCTTTCTATCTCTTCCTGTCTTTCTACCCTTTCCTGCTCTGCCTTTCTTCTTTCTTTCTATTCATTTGTTCTGTCATTTAGTAAACTTTTATTAAGACCTCACAATATACAAGACACTATCTCAGCCACATCCGTTGTAAACCACGCCAATTTCCACATATCCTCAGCCACAGGGGAAGAAAGGCCTTTTTACAGCCACAACTGCTGAATGTCTCTGATCAGGACATAGCTCAGCAGGCATAAAACACAAATTGCTTAAAATTGCTTAACTTCTTTCAAAAGGCATTGCGTAATAGACACTTTTATATTGGAACTACCACTAATGGCCATTTTCTTTCTAGGTAGTGCCATTATTTCTGTTACATTTCTGAAAGACAATTTGAGAGCCTCAGATTTACTAGGTAAGTAATTATTTAATTCATGTAATTGTAGCATTGCTTGATCAGGAAATAATACTATCCGTAAAAAGTATGTGCAATAAAAGCTGGAAACAAATTACTGAAATGGGTGTAAGTCTCATTTAGAGACAAGCATTATTCTCTCTTGGAGCTGCCATCTCTTCTCACATGAAATACTTCCATTTCTATTGTGAACACTGCTAAACGTGATCAATTTTTGCTATAGCAAATTATCAATTAATAATTATAATGAATTATTATAAAATAATTTATAATGGATTATTATATTAATCAATTGAATGGATTATATTATTATAATGCATTGAATTATAATTTCATATCATTTTATTATTATAATAATCCATTAAAATGCAAATCCTTTAGGCACTTTAAATAAAATAATGCCTCCCCTCTTCCAGGGAGATCATTTTTTTTTTTTTAATTTGAGCTCTAAATGTCACACTAGTGTTGGTATGTTGAGCATTTGTATATTTTACCATGGGTCTTTATAATAATATTGATGTTATAAAATTGTATGAACACAATAAAATTCAATGAAAACATCTGTGTTACCTAATAGACTACCACACTCCAAAGGATATATTTGTTATATTGTTACAAGAAAGTATTGCATAAAAATGAAAACCACAAAAAATTTGCTGCACGAACTAACTACAATTTATATTTGGCTTTTCCCAAAAGTAGCACAAAACATTGTTCTTAAATATTTTATTTGGACATACAGTTATTAATGGAAAATGACAGTAGCTTTCCTGGCTGTAAGAAACATTTCTGATGTATGGCAAAGCCATCATTTATGTATTGCATTTTCCAGCCATTGTTGGAAATATCATTGGTGAGAAGCATTATAGAGAATCATATTTTCTTCCGTGACAGAATCCTGTTTGAATTGCTGCTGACATATGATAATGAATACAAATACTTTAGGCACTTTAAATAAAACAATGCGTCCCCTCTTCCAGGGAGATCATATTTTTTTAAAATTTCGAGCTCTAAATGTGACACCAGTGTTGGTATGTTGAGCATTTGCTTTCCCTGATCATGTTTCCCTTGAGCATAATGTCTTGAAAATGTTTTCTCTTTTTCTTTTCCTCCTTGGTTTGATTCTGCTAGTAGAGTTTTTAGTCAACATTGTCAAATTTTTCATGGTTAAATGTTTTTCTAAATGCATTCATATGTGGATTCTATCTCTCCCAATATACTATTTTTCTATACCCTTTTTAATATATTGTGGTTTGTAGAATCATTTGGGGAAGATGTATGGACTCAGAAATAAGAATAGCCAATGCCTGATGCAGTGGCTGATGCCTATAATCCCAGCACTTTAAGGCAGATGGATTGCTTGAGTCCAGGAGTTCAAGACCAGCTTGGGCAATATATATAATAGCCAGGTGTGGTGGCATGTACCTGTAGTCCCAGCTACTTGGGAGGCTGAGGCAGGAGGATCACCTGAGCCTGGGAGGACAAGGCTGCAGTGAACCAAGATTGCACCACTGCACTCCAACCTGGGCAACCTGAGTGAGACCCTATCTCAAAAAGAAAAAAAAAATGGTAATGAACATCGATTAGAAAGAAACTGTATCAACTAATGAGCAAAATAACCAGCTAACATCACAATGACAGGATCAAATTCACACATGACAATATTAACCTGAAATGTAAAAGGGCTAAATGCTCCAATTAAAAGACACAGACTGGCAAATTGGATAAAGAATCAAGACCCATCAGTGTGCTGTATTTAGGAGACCCATCTCACATGCAGAGACACACATAGGCTCAAAATAAAGGGATGGAGAAAGATCTACCAAGCAAATGGAAAACAAAAAAAGGCAGGGGGTGCAATCCTAGTCCCTAATAAAACAGACTCTAAACCAACAAAGATCAAAAGAGACAAAGAAGGCCGTTACATAATGGTAAAGGGATCAATTCAACAAGAAGAGCTAACTATCCTAAATATATATGCACCCAATACAGGAGCACCCAAATTCATAAAGCAAGTCCTTAGAGACCTATGAAGAAACTTAGACTCCCAAACAGTAATAATGGGAGACTTTAGCACTCCACTGTCAACATTAGACAGATAAATGAGACAGAAAGTTAACAAGGATATCCAGGACTTGAACTCAGCTCTGCACCAAGCAGACCTAATAGACATCTACAGAATTCTCCACCCCAAATCAACAGAATATACATTCTTCTCAGCACCACATCACACTTATTCCAAAATTGACCACATAGTTAGAAGTAAAGCACTCCTCAGTAAATGTAAAAGAACAGAAAGTATAACAAAGTATCTCTCAGACCACAGTGCAATCAAACTAGAACTCAGGATTAAGAAATTCACTCAAAACCACTCAACTACATGGAAAATGAACAGCCTGCTCCTGAATGACTACTGGGTACATAACGAAATGAAGGCAGAAATAAAGATGTTCTTTGAAACCAATGAGAACAAAGATACAAATACCAGAATCTCTGGGACACATTTAAAGCAGTGTGTAGAGGGAAATGTATAGCACTAAATGCCCACAAGAGAAAGCAGGAAAGATCTAAAATTGACACCATAACATCACAATTAAAAGAACTAGAGAAGTAAGAGCAAACACATTCAAAATCTAGCAGAAGGCAAGAAATAACTAAGATCAGAGCAGAACTAAAGGAGATAGAGACATAAAAACCCCTTCAAGAAATCAATGAATCAAGGAGCTGGTTTTTTGAAAAGATCAACAAAATTGATAGACCACTAGCAAGACTAATAAAGAAGAAAAGAGAGAAGAATCAAATAGATGCAATAAAAAAATGATAAAAGGGATATCACCACCGACCCCACAGAAATACAAACTACCATCAGAGAATACTATAAACATACTATGAACACCTCTACGCAAATAAACTAAAAAACCTAGAGGAAATGGATAAATTCCTGGACACATACACTTTCCCAAGACTAAACCAGGAAGAAGTTGAATCCCTGAATAGACCAATAACAGGCTCTGAAATTGAGGCAATAATTAACAGCCTACCAACCAAAAAAAAGTCCAGGACCAGATGGATTCACAGCCAAATTCTACCAGAGATACAAGGAGGAGCTGGTATCATTCCTTCTGAAACTATTCCAATCAACAGAAAAAGAGAGAATACTCCCTAACTCATTTTATGAGGCCAGCATCATCCTGATACCAAAGCCTGGCAGAGACACACACAAAAAAGAGAATTTTAGACCAATATCCCTGATGAACATCTATGCAAAAATCCTCAATAAAATACTGGCAAACTGAATCCAGCAGCACATCAAAAAGCTTATCCACCATAATCAAGTGGGCTTCATCCCTGGGATGCAAGGCTGGTTCAACATACACAAATCAATAAACGTAAAACAGAACCAAAGACAAAAACCACATGATTATCTCAATAGAGGCAGAAAATGCCTTTGACAAAATTCAACAGCCCTTCATGCTAAAAACTCTCAATAAATTTGGTATTGATGGAACATATCTCAAAATAATAAGAGTTATTTATGACAAACCCACAGCCAATATCATACTGAATAGGCAAAAACTGGAAGCTTTCCCTTTGAAAACTGGCACAAGACAGGGATGCCCTCTCTCACCACTCCTATTCAACATAGTGTTGGAAGTTCTGGCCAGGGCAATCAGGCAGGAGAAAGAAATAAAGGGAATTCAATTAGGAAAAGATGAAGTCAAATTGTCCCTCTTTGCAGATGACATGATTGTATACTTAGAAAACCCCATCATCTCAGCCCCAAATCTCCTTAAGCTGATAAGCAACTTCAGCAAAGTCTCAGGATACAAAATCAATGTGCAAAAATTACAAGCATTCTTATACACCAATAACAGACAAACAGAGAGTCAAATCATGAGTGAACTCCCATTCACAATTGCTTCAAAGAGAATAAAATACCTAGGAATCCAACTTACAGGGATGTGAAGGACCTTTTCAAGGAGAACTACAAACCACTGCTCAATGAAATGAAAGAAGACACTAACAAATGGAAGAACCTTCCATGCTCATGGATAGGAAGAATCAATGTCATGAAAATGGCCATACTGCCCAAGGTAATTTATAGATTCAGTGCCTTCCCCTTTAAGCTACCAATGACTTTCTTACAGAATTGGAAAAAAAACTACTTTAAAGTTCATATGGAACCAAAAAGGAGCCCGCATTGCCAAGACAATTCTAAGCCAAAAGAACAAAGCTGGAGGCATGATGCTACCTGACTTCGAACTATACTACAAGGCTACAGTAACCAAAACAGCATGGTACTTGTACCAAAACAGAGATATAGACCAATGGAACAGAACAGAACCCTCAGAAATAATACTACACATCTACAACCATGTGATCATTGACAAACCTGACAAAAAGAAGAAATGGGGCAAGGTTTCCCTATTTAATAAATGGTGCTGGGAAAACTGGCTAGCCATATGTAGAAAGCTGAAACTGGATCCCTTCTTTACACCTTATACAAAAATTAATTCAAGATGGATTAGAGACTTAAATGTTATACCTAAAACCATAAAGACCCTAGAAGAAAACCTAGGCAATACCATTCAGGACATAGGCATGGGCAAGGACTTCATGTCTAAAGCACCAAAAGCAATGGCAACAAAAACCAAAATTGACAAATGGGATCTAATTAAACTAAAGAGCTTCTGCACAGCAAAAGAAACTACCATCAGAGTGAACAGGCAACCTACAGAATGGGAGAAAATTTTTGCAATCTACTCATCTGATGAAGGGCTAATATCCAGAACCTACAAAGAACTCAATCAAATTTACAAGAAAAAAACAAACACCACCATCAAAAAGTGGGCAAAGGATATGAACAGAGACATTTCTCGAAAGAAGACATTTATGCAGCCAACAGACACATGAAAAAATGCTCATCATCACTGGCCATCAGAGAACTGCAAATCAAAACCACAATGAGATACCATCTCACACCAGTTAGAATGGTGATCATTAAAAAGTCAGGAAACAACAGGTGCTGGAGAGGATGTGGAGAAATAGGAACACTTTCACACTGTTGGTTCAATCATTGTGGAAACTAGTTCAATCATTGTGGAAGACAGTGTGGCGATTCCTCAAGGATCTAGAACTAGAAACACCATTTGATCCAGCCATCCCATTACTGGATATATACCCAAAGGATTATAAATCATGGTGCTATAAAGGCACATGCACATGTATGTTTATTGTGGCACTATTCACAATAGCAAAGACTCAGAACCAACCCAAATGTCCATCAGTTATAGACTGGATTAAGAAAATGTGGCACATATACACCATGGACTACTATGCAGCCATAAAAAAGGATGAGCTCATGTCCTTTGTAGGGACATGGATGCAGCTGGAAACCATCATTCTCAGCAAACTATTGCAAGGACAAAAAACCAAACACCGCATGTTCTCACTTAAAGGTGGTAATTGAACAATGAGAACACTTGGACACAGGAAGGGGAATATCACACGCCGGGGCCTGTCGTGGGGTGGGGGAAGGAGGGAGGGATAGCATTAGGAGATATATCTAATGTAAATGACGAGTTAATGGGTGCAGCACACCAACATGGCACATGTATACCTGTACAAACCTGCATGTTGTGCACATGTACCCTAGAACTTAAAGTATAATAAAAAAAAGAAAGAAAAAAGGTGAAAAAAAAATGACCAATACCTGAGTTTTATAAACTAAAAATTAGTTCCTAGATACATTATTTTTCTCATTTATCAAGTGACTTAAGGGAACTTTCAATCCTTTTATCTAATATCTGTCATCTTTTATAGTTAATGGTTGAATAATGATGAAATTAACCTAAGGTATTTAATGACAGAATGCAGATATAAAGGGGGATTTGCAAACTAATCTTGAATATTCGTGATAAAAGGATGATTAAGACAGAATCCCTGTCCTGAAATAATTTATAGTCCATGATAAAATATATTCATAAATAAGTTTTTTTAAGTAGAAAAGAATATGTGCCATAATGCCATGAGTCTTTAGTTTAGAAGTGTTTCTGAATCAGCATTGCTGAGATTTTGGGCCAGATCATTCTTCATTGTAGGGGCTGCCCTGGGCACTGTAAGATCTTTAAGATCCCTCCTGACCTTTACCTACTAGATCCCTCTAACATCCTCCCACTCAGTTATGACAACCAAAAATGTCTCCAAACATTCTGAAATGTCCCCTAGGGGACAAAATACTCAGGTTTAGCTCTGTTCTTCTCTAGCTGAGAAGATCAGAGAGAATTTTTTACAGCAGAGATAACATTTGAATTGGTTCTGACAGCTGGGCAGGACAGGCATAGGCTACATCCAATAATTTGGAGGAGGACATACAGAGGGAATAACATGAGAAATGTTAACAAAGGTATGAAAAGGTAAAGTAAATTTCTATTTCATACTCACCATAACTCTTGCCTGTAAGGCTTAGGAAAAAAAGTAAATGTAAGTTGTAATTATGGAAAGGAAGAAATAAAAATATCAATATGTACAGTTTATTTTATTATATACTTAGAGAGCGCATTATCAACTAAACATTACCAGAAGCAATAAACCAGCTCTCAACATTAAAGGATCTAAATTAAACTGACTCTCATAACTTCAAATCTGGATTCAACTCTGGCTATCAACTGTATGGGCAACCTAGTATTACTTAACTTCTCTAAGCCTCACTTTTCTGACAAATATATAAGATAGTTTTGAAGATCAAATTAATTAATTCACATATAAGTACTTTGAAAAATGCAAAGCTTTGTCAATATATTTGTCATAATTTCTATCACCACCTTCATTGCTGAGAGATTCCTAAGAAGTAGTACTAAAAATGCAATATAAGGAAGGGGAAATACACACACACACACACACACACATACATATCAAAAAAACAAACTAACAAAATAAAACTTTTAAGTAATTATTTGGGATTCTTTGCTAATTCCTCACCTTTTTTTTTTTCTTTTGAGATAGAGTCTTGCTCTTTTGCCCAGGCTGGAGTGTAGTGGCATGATCTCAGCTCACTGCAACCTCCACCTCCTGGGTTTAAGCAATTCTCCTGCCTCAGACTCCCAAGTAGCTGGGATTACAGGCACATGCCACCATGCTCGACTAATTTTTGTATTTTTAGTAGAGACAGGGTTGCACCATGTTATCCAGGCTTGTCTCAAACTCCTGACCTCATGATCCACACATCTCTGCCTCCCAAAGTGCTGGGATTACAGGTGTGAGCTATCGTGCCTGGCCTACTTCCACATCTTTTAAAAGCAGCTAACATTTATTAAACATTTACTCTTGCCAAATACTATGTTAAGTGTTTTGCATGGATTATCTCATTTGAATGTAGGAACAATCCATTTACAGAAGCAAAATCTGATACTTAGAAAGGTTAAGTAACCTGCCCAAGGTCATATAACTAGTACATGATAGACCAGTATCCTAACAATGGCAATCTGGTATAGCTATAGTATAAAGTTAGGGTGAGTCTTTAGTATCAGAAAGCTGTTATGTAACCTTATATAACCCTTCTCTTTTTTCTTTTTTAAGGCCATACTGAAGGAACCTTATGTAACCTTTGCAAAGTTACATAAATAAGCTTTTTAAGCTTCAATTTTCTAATCTTTAAAATAAAGATAATATTACATACCTCACAGGATTAAATGAGTTCATATATGTAAAACTCTTACAACAGAGCCTATCACATAATGTGCTCAATAATATTAGCTATAATTGTCATTATTACTACTACCATCACCCCCCACCACTGTACTCTACTTATTAATCAGAGGAAACCTTGATTAGGACATTTTTGCCAACTTTAGGAATCCAGGTAACCTTTCCCACAACTCTGATTGGGTGCTTTGTTTTGTTTTTTCCTGCCTAACTTAATGCTTTTGGAGTAGGGCCATATAACTCATAAGTCATATTTATTTCATACCATAGTTAAACATGACCAATTTTTGCCCTTAATCTAGTGTACTAGGAATGAAAAAAGGGTTGAGTCACCTATTCTATACCCTTGCCTCCAACAAGTGATATCCTAAGATTATCATTATCTGAGATGTAGCAACCCACTTCATACCTAGGGAAGTCCAAGGAAGGACTTTTCCCCAACCCCTCTCAGAAATGTGTCAAGTCACATGTATTTGCTCTGAGCCTTTGTTGCCGTTGCCTTGAGAAGATGTAGCTTTTCCTGTTAAAAGCAAAAAAAAAAAAAAAAAAAAGCGTCTTTTACTTCCTAGGGACTAAAACCAAACAGGGAAAAGAGTAGTTAGTGATGTTTTTTAAAGATTAACATATGAACATGCTAAAAATTAAATTATCAAAATGTGTAAAGGAAAATCATTTATTTTTCCCTGTTTCAAGCAAATGGAAGTTTGTTATTCATGATGGAACAAATGAAGATTTGGGGACCATGTGGAAACAAGCTGAACTAATTTATTGCCAAATGTTACTCTGTGACTATGAAGCTTTTCACCACTAGTCTCAAAAAATGACCTCACAAAGCTATGTCTGAAAGCAATCGCCAAGTATTATTAAGTCAGTGACAGGTTTTGGACTGTGCTCTGATTCTTAGTGGATTAATTATTTTAATGATTATTTTTCCTTTAAAAAGTAAAAGCACCAGATTTCTCTCCCCTTCAATCAGCTGAAAACTAAAGGATTTTCTTCCCGCTTCTCCCTTAGACATCAAAAGCACCAAATCATCTGTGAGATCCCAGTTGATTTAAGACCAGATAGAGTCATCACAGAAATAAAAATGACAGTCAACTCATCAGCAATTTCCAGAGACCAGCAATTTGATTACTTCAAGTCACCTAGAAAGGGTTTCCCTAAATAGAATATGACGAGATTAATAGTGAGAGGAGGGCTATTTCCTTCCTTCCATTTCCCACACCAGAGGTCAGCTTGATTTGGAGCCAGTGTCTAGAATACTAAACTAGCTAAATGCCCCATTGTCTCTGGTTGAGAAGACAGATCGACTGTTATGGTTGCAGAGCTGCCTCAAGAATGGGAGCCTTTCTGATGGACTACTTGAATTCACCACATCATTGAAATTTTCAATCGAGGGCTTCTTCAAGGTTTTGCTACCATAAGCCTGAGGAATCCAGAGAGATTGTACTTATGGAAGGGTATTCCAAAATGGTTTGATGTTAAGGAGTCCAATTTATTCTTTAACTCCTGTTGTCCCACGAAAGCAATAACTGGACTCCCACTGACCAGGAGACATATTGCAGGAACCAAGGGGATTAGACTGCAATCTTGGTTGCAATCAGGTTAGCTGAATAAGAAAAACTCTTAAGGCTCCTAAAAGTCAGGTCAGACCAGATTCCAGAAGTCAGCAAATGGGCAGTTAATATTAAGTAGCATCCAGCTGGAGAGTGGACAAAATTCATGAAGATTTCAGGTTTTAGTTCAGGGAGAGAGGAGCTTGGGAACCAGGATATCTGTTGTGGAAGAACTGTGCAAGTAGATCTTAGATTCCAAGGCTTGCACAGGTGACGGACTCCACAAGTTAGAGGTGCCAGTGAACAGAAGCTTCAGAAGGAGCCTGATTCTGGGGTGTTTTCCTCCAACTACATTCTTGGTGCACAGGTATCTATAGAAGACTTTTGCAACAGAACACTAGTAGCCTCCTGAAACAAAGGCATGCTCACAGCTGGATCCAGTTAAATGTCAAGTATTTCCCAAAATATAAAATATTCCCCAAAACACTATTTCAGTGCAATATAAATAGTCAAATATGTTTAGAAAATATGACAACCATATCCTCCTCTGGGAGATTTACAGTGAATGCTAATACATTAGGATCGGAGAGGTTTTCCAGTAAAAGAATGATTTAAGTTTGTTTAATTCACCTCTTCTCAAATACATTTGCTTTGGGACCTTTTTTGGTGGAGCATCTGTCTTACGAAACTGGTTCCAGGGAATACCAGTTTGGGAATACTCTTCTAAAGGAAATTTAGGGCCAGAAAAATTACCTGAGACCAGTCAAGGACCCCAGGGACCTTTGCCGGGAACAATCAATTTCTTTTATCCCCAGTGAGGATGCTGCATACGGCCTCAGGTTGTGCTCTGTACAGCTCCTAGGGGTGCCACTCATACAGGCTTCAATGTAAATGACAGCCCTGAGCTGTCCATTCAGTGGCCTTGATTCTTAAGGCAAATATGAGGCAGTGGAGTATAATAGTTAAGAAAATAGACTACCTAGGTTCCAATCCCAGCTCTCCTCTTCTTAGCTGGAAAATCCCAGGCAAAATAACTATTTCTTCTGTGGCTCAATTTCCTCATTTGTCAAATGTAGATGGTAACAGTTTAAGAGTATACATTATATAGTATTCATATTATATGTCATATACTATACAACCTATGTATAGTAAAAGTTGTAACAGTATAATAACACAAGGGTAAATCATTTTCACAGATATGTTGGAAGGATTAAATTAGTTATGTATAAAGCATTTAGAACTGTGCTTACAAGTGTTAGTTATTACTATTATAGTTATTATCATCACATTTTAGCATGATGCTGATTATAACATAACTCTCATGTCAGCCATACACATCTATGAACTCAATAATTTTAAAAACAACACCTAAAAAAATTATTACTGGCTGGGCAGAGTGGCTCACACATGCAATTCCAGCACTTTAGGAAGCCAAGGTGGGAAGATCACTTGAGACCAGGAGTTCGAGACCAGCCTGGGCAAAATGGCCAGACCCTATCTCTACAAAACTTAAAATTAAAAAAGTAGCCAGTCATGGTGGCACATGCCTGTAGTTCCAGCTACTCAGGAGGCCAAGATGAAAGGATCACTTGAGCCCAGAAATTCGAGGCTGCCGTGAGCTATGATTGCATCACTGTACTCCAGCATGGGCAACAGAGTGAGACTGTCTCTATTTAAAACAAAAAAGATTACATTCCCTTGGCATATGTCCTCCCAGTATAACTAGTGTATCTATTATAAAAGGCAGGGATTTGCTTGTTTACCTGTTTTGCACAAATATCAAGTTTATAGGGAGAGTTTTTTTTTTTAATATTTGTGTATGTTATCAAGCTAAATCTAAGATTCCCAACAGACCATTATAGACTTCTAAGTGACTTGAGTTGTATTTGATGAGAAAAATGTATTTGCTGCAGGTTTGGGCATGAGGACAGAGGATGGCATCCCATGCTTGTATTGTGGGTAGCATCTAGCATCTAGACATTGCCTCTTACCTGCAGCTTACCCACAGCTGTCTGGCTGCTGTTTTATGTCCCCTCCAATATCCAGATCTTGGGACTCTATGCACCAGTTTCCTGAGGCTAGCTGTGGGTAGCAAACATAGGACTGCTATTTTTTCCTTCTTCTTTGTTATGTCTGTTAGTTATGCCATGTCCTTCTTTCTGTTTTCTTTGAAAACCAACAGCAAGAAGTCTTTGCTAGGCATTCAGAAAACACTAGCCAATTCCTTCCCGCTCATTCCTTCCATTATCAAATTGGGTTATCTCCTTAGAGACAGCCCCAGTGATGGTCCCTGATCATCCCAAGGCTATAGTATTAGAGATACAATTTTGGACTAATTTTTAAGCTTAACTCAGATGGCCATTGGCTCATGGCAGGCAGTCAGCATCCTGAGATGGATCTATCCAGGATCCGCTGTCACATCAGGCCTCTCAGTGGGCTTTGAAGCATATTCAGTTCCCTAGACTGGCCTCTTGCAGAGCCAAATTCCTGGGATTTTGCAAGTATGATGACTTAATTTGTACCTAGAGATGAGGAAACTGAGTCACAATGGAGTAAATAACTTGCCTAAGCTCTTCCAGGTAGCAAGTAGCAGTGAAATGTGAATTTTATGAGGGCAGTTTCAGCTTGGATTAGACTCCTGGGATCCAAGTCTTGACCTAAACTGTAACATTTCCCTGGGTGAGGAACATGTTGGTGATACCCTGCTTCGTTTTGGATCTTACATGTCCAGACAAAGGAGGTGGAGCAAGATGGCTGAATAGAAGCCTCTACCAGTCGTCCTGCCTGTAGGAACACCACATTTTACAACTATCTAAACACAAAAAAGCACCTTCATAAGAACCAAAACTCAGGTGAGCAATCACAGTACCTGGTGTTAACTTCATATTGCTGAAAGAGGCACTGAAGAGGGTAGGAAGGACAGTCTCGAATCACCAACACCACCTCTCCCACATCCGCCAGCAGTGGCCAAGTGGCACAGAGAATCTGCGCACTTGGAGAAGAAGAGCACAGTGATTATGGGACTTTGCACTGGAACTCAATGCTGCCAACACTGACTAGAGCTCAGCTGATGGCCACAGAGGGAGCATTTAGACCAGCTCTATCCAGAGAGGAATCAACCACCCCAGAGGTGTGAACTTGAGTTTTGACAAGCCTTGCCACCGCAGGCTAAAATTTCTCTGGGGTGCTAAATAAACTTGAAAGGCTGCATGGCCACAAGAACTGCAACTCCTAGGCAAGTCCTGGTGCTGTGCTAGGATTAGAACCAGTGGACTTGAGGGGCATATGATCCAGTGAGACAACAGCTGGGAAGCCAAGGGAGTGCAGACGCCACTCCTCCCCCAGCCCCAGGCAGCACAGCTCAGAGCTCTGGGAGAGCCTCCTTTCTTCCACTTGAGGAGAGGAGAGAGAATAAAGAGGACTTTGTCTTGCAACTTGGACACCAGCTCAGCCATAGCAGGATAGGGCATCAAGCAGAGTCCTGAGGTCCCCATTCCAGGCCCTAGCTCCTGGATGACATTTCTTGACACACCCTGGGCCAGAAAAGAAGCCACTGCCTTGAAGGGAAGGACCTAGCTAGTCCTGGCAGGATTCATCAACTGCTGACTAAAGAGTATTTGGGCCCTGAATAATCAGCAGTGGCAGCCAGACAGTACTCACCATGAGCCTTGGGTGAGACTCAGAGATGTATTAGTTTCAGGTGTGGCCGAGCATATTCACAGCTGTGGTGGCTGTGGGGAAGGACTCCTTCTGCTTAAGAAAAGGAGATGAACAAATAAAAAGGATTTTGTCCTACAGCTTAAGTACCAGCTTGGCCACAGCGGGGTAGGGTGCCAAGAGGGCTCTTGGGGTCCCTGATTCCAGGTCTTGGCTCTTGGATGACATTTCTAGACCTACCCTGAACCACAGGAGAGCCCACTTCCCTGAAGGGTAGTGCCAGGCCTGGCAGCATTCACCATAAGCTGACTGAAGAGCCTTTGGGCCTTATGTGACTATTGGCAGCACCCTGGCAGTACCTGAGGGTGGTGGACAGAGGAAAGACTCCTTTGCCTGGGGAAAGGGGAGGGACAAGTAGAAAGGACTTTGTCTTGTGGTTTTGGTGTCGACCTAGCTGCAGTAGAATAGAACACCAGGTAAATTTCTAAGGTTTCTGACTCCAGGTCTGGCTCCTGGACAGCATCTCCAGACCCACCCGGGGCCTAGGGGAACTTGTCACCCTGAAGGGAAGGATACAAGCCTGGCTGGCTTTGCCACCTGCTGATTGTAGAGCCCTAGGACCTTGAGCAAACATAGGTGGTAGCCAGGCAGTGGATAGAGCAGGCCTTGAGCAAGATCCAATGCTGTGCTGACTTCAGGTCTGACCTAGTGCAGTCCCAGTGGGAGTGGCCACAGGGGTGCTTATGTCATTCCACCCCTCGCCCCCAGCTCCAGGCAGTTCAGGACACACACACACACACACACACACACATACACACACACACACACACACACACACACAGGGAGAGAGAGAGATATTGTTTGGGAGAAAGTAAGAGAAGAGAACAAGAGTCTTCTCCTGTTAATCCAGATAATTCATCCAGATCTTATCCAAGACCACCAATATGGTACCTCTACAAATATGCAAGAACTACAACATTACTGGGCTTGGAGTGCCCCCTAATGTAGATATGGCCACAGTGACCAAAAACTTAGATCACAACACCCAAGTTCATTAAAATACCCAAAAAGCCTTCCAAAGAAGGAGGATACAGACAAGCCCTGACTGCAAAGACTACAATAAATATCTAACTCCTCAATGCCAAGACACTGACAAACATTCACAAGCATCAAGACCATTCAGGAAAACATGACCTCACCAAACAAACGAAATAAGGCACTAGGGGCCAATCCCGGAGAGGCAGGGTTATGTAATCTTTCAGATAGAGAATTCAAATAGCTGTTTTGAGGAAATTCAAATAAATTCAAGATAACGCAGACAAGGAATTCAGAATCTTATCAGATAAATTTAACAAAGAAATTTTTAAAATTCAAAAGAATCAAGCAGATATTCTGGAGTTGGAAAATGCAACTGACATACCAAAGAATGCATCAGAGTCTCTTAACAGCAGAAATGATCAAGGAGAAGAATTAGTGAGCTTGAAAACAGGCTATTTGAAAATACAGTCAGAGGAGACCAAAAAAAAAAAAAGAATAAAAAGGAATGGAACACACTTACAAGATCTAGAAAATAGACTCAAAAGAACAAATCTAAGATTTATTGGCCTTAAAGAGGAGGTAGAGGAAGAGAGGATTAGAAAGTTTATACAAAGGGATAATAATAGAGAACTTCTCAAACCTAGAGAAAGACATCAATATTCATATACAAGAAGGTTATAGAACACTGAGCAGATTTAACCCAAAGAAGACTACCCCAAGGCATTTAATCATCACACTCCCAAAGGTCAAGGATAAAGAATCCTAAAAGCAGCAAGAGAAAATAAACAAATAACATACAAGAGAGCTCTGAGACTTCTGGCAGCAGACTTTTCAGAGGATCTTACATGTCCAGATTACTCCTTTCGGCAAACAGGCCAGCAGAAGGTAAACTAACAAGTTTCCTCAGTCAGAAATCTGTGTCTTTTAAAAGAAGGAATATATGTAACTTTACTGAAATAAAAATAGCAGGAACTGATATTTCATATCACTTTTAGAAAAAGGTGGAATATAAATAAATTTAAAAGGAATTTATTTAAGGAAGTGCAAATGACTAACACGAAAAATGTGCATATAACTCATAAAGGGAACAGTAAATCACATAAATATAAATGATGCCAAATAAACCAGCATACAACTGGTGGCAGTTGTCCAGAACTGCCTTTGTAATTATTGCAGATAGCTGAAATAAAAATTATTAAGAAGAAAGAATGTGTGACCTGCTGAATTGCCATAAAGTTACTTAGCAGATGCACAGTGATGTGAGGCCCAAATGAAATAATATATGTGAAAGGAACTTAGAAAGTACAATTGCAGCCGGGCATGGTGGCTCACTCCTGTAATCCCAGAACTTTGGGAGGCAGAGGCGGTCAGATCACCTGGGGTCAAGTGTTCGAGACCACCCAGGCCACCATGGTGAATCCCCATCTCTACTAAAAATACAAAAATTAGCTGGGTGTGGTGACATGTGCTTGTAGCCCCAGCTACTCGGGAGGCTGAGATAGGAGAATCACTTGAACCCAGGAGACAGAGGTTGCAGTAAGCTGAGATCACACCACTGCACTCTAGCCTGGGCGACATAGCAAGACTCTGTTTCAAAAAAAAAAGAAAGAGAGAAAGAAAGAAAAGGAAGGAAGGAAGGAAGGAAGGAAGGAAGGAAGGAAGGAAGGAAGGAAGGAAGGAAGGAAGGAAGGAAGGAAGGAAGGAAAGAATAACTGTAAAAGCATCAGCCATTTTATATTTTTGAAAAGTTTTGAAATGCAATGAAATATACCCCATAAATATATACACCTCCTATGTACCCACAAAAATTAAAAATGTTTAAAAAGAAATGCAATGAAGATATACATTGATAGGGACAGTCATGGAAGGCAAATGCAGACGTGGATGTGAAGTAGGGAGGGATATGTCGGGATGTGAAACAGGGACAATATTGGAAAGTTATTCAGTAAACAATACTACCTCTGTGTGATAGAATACCAGTAGACTTAAAAAGAATGACACCACCCTGCATATATTGATGTGAAGTATCCTCCAAAATGTTCTAAGTAGAAAAAAAAAGCAAGATACAGAAAAGCTTATATAATATGCAATTATTTATGAAAAAAAAAAACTCATGCACACTTATACACACATGCATAAAACATCTCTGAAAAGAAAACCCCAGGAACTAGTGGTGGTAGTGACTTTGAGGAGGAAAACTAGTGAACCATCAGGGTGTATGAGATTTAACTTTTCACCAGTCCACCTTGTGTATTGTTGGAATTTTGCCATATACATGTGTTGCCTACTCGAAACTAAATTTAAATACAAGAAAGTTAATAGAAATTAGATACTATTAGTAGAGATAAAGAAGTATCTGATGGAGAAAATTGATATAACTAGAAATTTGGATTTCACAAAAGAAACACAAGTATCTGAGACATTTTAAAGTATATTAAATGGATTTACGCTACTTTATCATACCAAGTTTAGAAAACAGTTTTTTTTAAATCTCTTCCTCCTAGGGACCTACTTTTGAACAATTATGTAATTTTTTTCCAAAGAAAAGACATGACTGATGAATAATTTTCTCCCAAGTTCTTACATATGGTTTTATCATTTGCTTTTATTACAGTGTTTAATAATGTATATTGTTTTTTGTTTCTAAAGTTCTCATTCAAAATAGCTTTAAAGATTGCATATAAACTGTCTTCACAAAGTATTACAGAATAAATCGTTACATTAGAGGAAACTTCCTTGTAGCTTCCACAATACCCTGATTTGCTGTTGTCTAGGTTTTGCGAAAAATCAAATGCTATTTGTTTCCAGGAACTAGAGTTCAAAACCTAAGTCATTTGCATAAGAGGAACAGGAAATTGGTGACTTCAAATTGTGAGACTTTGTAGACAAACCAAATTGTTTCAGGTTGGAGTCAATGTTGGTTATAAATTATATCCACAATAGCACTGACCTCAGAGATGAAACAAGTTGAATTATGTTTTCAAGTGTGCTATCTAAAATACACTACTTATATCAGGGTTTTTTTCAGGCTGCTAATTATATATAAATAAGCACTTTTCAACATTATTTGGAAAGGCAAGTCCTCCCTTCACCCCTTCTTCGGTGGCCTCACCCCCTAACCCCTCTTCAGTCATTTTAAGTAATGCTAAACCGATGGCAGTAACACACTCCTTACATAGGTTTATGACGTGGTTTCTATTTTATTTTATTTTATTTTATTAAGCTAACCTTGGAATTCTATATTCCAGACTGGATTAATTAAACTCCTATAGCAAAGCCAGCATTCACCTTTGTTATTGCTGCTAAAACGAATCCAATAAATGGCAGTGATTAAAGATGCTCATTACCAGAGTTTCAAATTATTAAATCACCTGAGTGTGTTGAAGTCTCCAGGGATGAGTGAGCGTAAAGCAGATCATCACGTGATGGGTTTCCCTGTCCTCTGGACTGTGCCATCTAGATCTAGACAGATCTAGAAATGTCTAGATCCATCATGCACTTACTGGCCCATGAGGAAACGGTCAGCTTAGGATGTGTTTTCACATCTTCATAGCACATATACTGATCTTCCCGATCACTGGGAAAAGCTTCCCTGAAGAGGCCGGGAGTCGTCCAGAACAACAGAGAAAAATTGGAGGTTATGTCCTACCCCATCCATCCCCCAGCTCTATTCCCCTGTAAAGGGAATGCCTTCAGGTGAATGTGGATGCTATCCAGGGATGGTTTGATGAAACAGAGTATAATAGGGAGGGGCGACTGGCACTTTTACAAGTAATGATCAGTCTCTACGCATTGTCTGCGTCAACAAAAAGCTTTAGGTTGGTTTCAATTTGGTTTTTCTTTTCAATTTTATTTAAAGGTATGACACTGGCATTTGCAGGAACATATTTACTGGTGAACTTTGCTCCAAATATAACTCAGGCAATCTCAGCAAGAACAGTGCAGTATTACTTTGTCGGATGGCAGTTCCTGATCTATGTGGTAAGAATTCTAAATATTTTACTATCCCCAAATCTGTATCATCCAGACCACTAGTACATGCAGATATTAGAGAACATAACCTTTTCCTTACCAGCACTAATATCTTATTAAAATCTAAATGTATTTGACCGACACCAAAGTATTTGTAATACTAAGTCAGCAATAGAAGCACCCTTAGTTTTCCAGGTATCCTTTCCTGGAACAATTTCCACATCAATTAATCCAGCAAGTTCCAAAGCAACATGTTTTAGGATAACTCCGAGTAAAACAAAACATTCCCTTCCAAGTTGAAGGGACAATACTTGAGGACACATTTTGCTTTACTGAACTTTATTCAAAATAGGGGTTCTCTTCAAAAAAGTCCTTGTTTTTTATGGTTGCATAGTATTCCATGATAGATATGTGCCACATTTTCTTAATCCAGTCTATCATTGATGGATATTTGGGTTGGTTCCAAGTCTTTGCTATTGTGAATAGTGCCGCAATAAACATATGTGTGCATGTGTCTTTATAGTAGAATGATTTATAATCCTTTGGATAAATACCCAGTAATGGGATTGCTGGGTCAAAAGGTATTTCTAGTTCTAGATCCTTGAAGAATCACCACACTGTCTTCCACAATGGTTGAACTAATTTACACTCCCACCAACAGTGTTCCTATTTTTCCACATCCTCTCCAGCATCTATTGTTTCCTGACTTTTTGATGATCACCATTCTAACTGGCGTGAGATGGTATCTCATTGTGGTTTTGATTTGCATTTCTCTAATGGCCAGTGATGATGAGCGTGAGGGATAGCATTAGGAGAAATATGTAATGTAGGTGATGGGTTGATGGGTACAGCAAATCACCATGGCATATGTATACCCATGTAACAAAACTGCACATTCAGCACATGTATCCCAGAACATAAAGTATAATAATTTTTAAAAAAAACTTGATAGATGTAGACAAACTGCCCTCCAGAATTTCCATATTCATTTATATTCCCATTAGTACTGTCACCCAATACAAAATATTTAAACTTGTATATGTCTCTCTTTTATTATACTTTAAATTTTGTATCTTTAATTTTCCCAGTGAAAAAGATTAAAGTGATTTATTAATTTTTTTAAAGTCCTTGTTGAGATCAATGCCACAGATTATCTGAGAGGAGCACACAACAGTACTACAATGCCAACAGATGTGTAAAAGAATCAAATGAGGCTGGGCACAGTGGCTCGCGCCTTTAATCCCAGCACTTTTGGAGGCCGAGGCGGGCAGATCACTTGAGGTCAGGAGTTCGAAACCAGCCTGGCCAACATGGTGAAACCCCATCTCTACTAAAAATACAAAAATTAGCAGGAGTGGTAGTACACACCTGTAAACCGAGCTACTTGGGAGGCTGAGGCAGGAGAATCGCTTGAACCTGGGAGGTGGAGGTTGCAATGAGCCAAGATGGTGCCATTGCACTCCAGCCTGGGCGACAAGAGCGAAACTTTGTCTCAAAAAAATAAAAAGAATGAAATGAGCTGATAGAGAAATATGAAGGCGTTAACTGGGTTATCTCGCTTGATGCAGTGGCTGTATCTGTAGGTATAAAGAGAATATGATCAAAAGGGTTGATATGCAACTTGTCACAGAAGTTGGTACAGATTGGGGAATAATAATATTCTAGGTAGGGTAGGTAATAAGAAGAAAGCTGGGATAGTCTAGCTGAGCATTTAACCAAGAACTGGTTTGGTAAAATAGTTGTGAAAACAATAAAAAGAATCAGGCTGGGCATGGTGGCGTACATCTGTAACCCAACAGTTCGAGAAGCCAAGGTGGGAGAATTGCTTGAGCCCAGGAGTTTGAGACCAGTCTGGCAACATGGCAAGACCTCATCTCTACAAATAATTTTAAAAATTAGCCAGGCATGGTGGTATGCACCTGCAGTCCCAGCTACTGGGAGTTGAGATGAGAGGATCTTGAGCCCAGGAGGTCAAGGGTGCAGTGAGCCATGATTGCAGCTGTGCACTCCAGCCTGGGTGACACAGTGAGACCCCGTCTCAAGACAAAGAGGAAAAAAAAGAATCCAAGCACACAGAATTATACACTATTAGGATTAGAAATGACCTCAAACGCTAACTGGTCTAACCTTCTGCCATTAAAACAGGTAAAATAGTATGATCCTACTTTATATGCCTAGTATTGAAAAGTGTGACATTGGCATTTACAGGGATGTGTCTACTGATTAAATTTGCTCTAAGTACATGACTGAAGCAGTTCCTAGTGTGTATGACAAGAATTCTACATATCCTACCATTTCTGATATGTATTCTGACCACTAGAACACAAATATCTACCGATCTTTTCACTTTCATTTCCTTTTCTACTCCTTTCTCTTGCCCTACAAAGATACTTAGGTTTCTCTGTTTTAAAAAAATTCTCATACACTACACACCCTTTTAATAAACTGCCCAATTTCACTCCTGCCATTTACTACCAAGAATGTCTTCAAATAGTCTACTCTTGCTGGCCCTGTCCACTTCCTCAGCTCCCACTGACTCTTCACTCATTTCAATCTGTGGATGGGTCTGTGGGTCAAAGGAGGTAGGGGATTTTGCCAGTAGAGGGAACAGCAGACAGATACAATAGCCTGCATTATGTGGCTGGAGGGGGCTCACTGGTCAGATTTGTTTATTAGGAGGAGCTTGTAGCCACAGTGTTGATGATTAACAGAAAGGAGAGGCAGCCTTGTTAAGATGCTGCTGACACAGTCCAAGCAAGAGATGATGGAAGCCTGAATTAATGCAATGGGAATGGGAATGTAGAAAAGGACCAAGTTCTAGAGGCTTTACATTCCCAACGGGAAGGGGACTAGGAGTGACGAATTAGGGTGTAGGAGAAGTCTGGAGAAGTAAATCCCTCTTCATGAATTGCCAAAGGAATTGCTTTTTTTGATCCTGATTCTTCTCGAACCTTATGCAGCATTTACTGCCTGGCCCATCATCTTCTAGAACCTCTCTCCTCCTCGCTTCCTCCAAATGTTTTCCCTGTTTCTCTTCTTCCTCTGTAACTAATCCATGCCAGACTCTTGAGCACCTCCTCTTCCTCTGCCTCACTTCTATTGATGCTGCACACTCTTCCAAGGTCTTCTAAAAGAATCCCATTGCCCCCCCACCAGCACCCTTTTTAAAGACTTCTTAATCCAGACCTACCTCTCCTTCCCAGGCACCTCCTGGGCTCCAGATCTATATTGTCATCTGTCCACATATTACTCATCCCTGCCTGGGCGTCCCATCGTCTCCTCAATTGTAACATATCAAAGAACAAACTATCTTCTCTCCCAGACTCTCTCTTCTCTTCCATGTCAGCCTCCCATACTGGAAACCTAAACTACACATGACTTCTCCTCCACCCTCATTCCTCACTCCTACCCCTGATCCTTTTGGAAATGTAAAGTCTCTTGAACTTGACCCCTTTTTCACATTCCCATTCCTGTTGCATTAACTCAGGCTTCCACCATCTCTTGTTTGAACTGTGTCAGCAGGCTCTTAACAAGGCTGCCTCCCCTGTTGTTCATCAACACTGGTACAAGCTCCTCCTAATAAACAAATCTGACCAGTGAGCCCCCTCCGGCCATATAAGGCAGCGCTGTTGTACCTGTCTGCCTCCCCTACCTCCTTTGACCCACAGCCCCATCTCCTTATGACCCCTGAAAACTTACCCTCATGGGCATGTCTCAGATTGGACCTCTTTATCTATTTACCTGCCTGTCTTATTTCAGAAGACCCTGCACTTCTTCAGGACATGAACTAGTACTGGTTGATCAATGAATCAATCAGGCCATCAGTCACAGTGCCCTGCCTATTTAAATCCCTGATCCTCATACGTTATGGCCCCAAAATCCATTTTCATAGGCCTTATTTCTACCCTAGTGCTGTCACTTCCTAGCTCTTCCCTCACCCCTGCCTTCCTTCAGCCTTTAAGATTGGGCTTCCCAACTCAGATCGCCTTCCTCGGGTCTGTCATACTTTGTGTCAACCCCTCTGCCCCATTATCTTCCTACTTCTATGCCGCACTCAGTTCTTTAATTATCACAGCTTTTGTCAGTCAATGATAAGCACTAGATCTCTGTGATTTACTGTCTTTTATACTTTACAGAAAATTTCATGATAGTCCAGACTTGAAGCCCTACCAACAAATTATTACTCTTTGCCTACCAACAAATTATTACTCTTTGCCTACCAAATTATTA
>NC_045440.1:99510125-99556407 GCF_002776525.5 Piliocolobus tephrosceles
CTCTTTGCCTACCAACAAATTATTACTCTTTGCCTACCAAATTATTACTCTTTACCTACCAACAAATGATTACTCTTTGCCTGCAGGCAAAATAAATTCTTCATCTAGTTAAGAAAAGGGTCACATAGCCTGAAACCAGAAAATTAATGGCATGAGTTAAATCCTTTGTATATTAAAGATGCATCAAGACTTATTTCCTGGAATAAACAGCATTGTTTAATGATGCTATATCTTGTATTGTTTTAACACCAGAGAAAACATTTGAAGAGATCCAAACTACTTTTTATTAAACTGTGTATTTCCACAAAAAGTACTGAGATGAGTTGCAGTTTGCCATTTTTCCAAAATCAACTCTTAAAATAAATTTATTCATCCATTTATTCACTCCTCCATTAAGTGGTGATTAGACACCAAGTTTAGAGACAGAAATTCCCATAGCAGGAATTTTACAGTTCTGGGAGAAACCCATATATCTAAAAAATCATATTAAGATAAAGAAAGTATATTTGAAAGTAAATGCCACAGAGAAAAATGCAAATAATTTCAGGTATTTATAACATAGCATAAAATAAACCTTTAATAAAATTACTTTTGAATAACACTGTTGGCATTAGACCCTAAGGGGAATAGATCTATATTATATTCATTTGTAATTTAATCCATTATATAATTGCATCTCTAAAGACTCTAGAAGTGATGCATTTTATACTAAGATTGTGAGCTGAAATTTGGTTTGAATCTGTTAAACACCTAAGTAATATTTAATCCTCAGATATGGCAAATTCTATGCTTTTCCGCAAGCCCTGACTGCAAAGATAATAATTACAGTAATTAAGACTATTCTTTGACATATCATTCATCTAACTCTATGTATTATACCAAGTATAAATAAGAGCACCTAAATTGGCTTTTGGGACTGATCAAATAACTTCTAAATTATTTATAAGCCTGAATACCTTTTATATTTCTCACAAAAGGAATTAAAATATTGCGGCACCCACCGGCTCACATCAACCCCTTGTTTTGCGTGTTTGCGTGCCCCAGACAGATGTCTGTTTTTCCTTCAAGGCTTACATTAAATGGAAGCCTCACAGGGACAAGGTTCAGTAGCTTTTCCTCTGATCTGGTACAGAAAAGAAAGGAGGGAAGATTTGAGAAGCCCAGTGTATACCCCCCAGAGAAGAATAAAGTGCCCTCCACTCACTCACTAAAACAGCCTTTCCCAGCCCGTCTGCCGCAGAGGGACAATCCCGATCATTGCCAAAACACAAAGAGGAGTGGGATTTTCAAGGTCAAACTAGGTGAGGAAAATTCTGCATAACATGGCCTGTCTGAGAAATTCATCATCTCTGTTAGCATGTTAAAAGCCAGAAATCCTGTAAGAATGAGAAAGGTTTGATTTTGTTCGTCCTACATGCCCCAGGCTACTTTGACCATGAGGCCCTTTTCTTGGAAGGACCTTTTGTTGAGTAATACCTATGAGCAAACGTGTTCTGCAAAAACCACGTTAGAAAATGCAGCCCTAATTCTCAATTACTTCATGTTCTTTGGCAGGCTTGGTCATGGCTATTTTGCTCACCCAGATTTTCCAAAAGACTATTCAAATGGAAACGTCTTTTGTGAACATAAAATCCTTCACAAAATAATCTGCACATTGCTCATTTTCTCTCAGACAAAAAAATTAAATCAGCAGATGCTGGGGCCAAGCCTTACATTTGGTGTCATCCTGTACCCTAAACCTGATTATTAAGCCAGCCTTTCTGGCAAAACTGCGACAAAATCCACCATCGAGTATTAGAAACCTAAGGGAGAAAACTGTATGTTTTTATAGGACATCAATATCTATGGCATGATGTTATTTGCTTTATTGTCTGAATGCAAATAGCACTTGTGCATCCACATAAGAGTCCACCTCTTTGGTAGCAGCAGCCACTCTCTGAGTGGCTGAGCCCTACGTCTAGCTCAGATTACATTCTGCTCTTTACCTGCACACTGGCCTTATACATGGGACACTGTTATCCTCTGCGTTTAATGGATGGGGAAGTTGAGGCTGGGGAAGGCCCAGGAACTTGTTTAAGGTCACATAAGTACTAAGTGATAAAGCCAAAACTCAAAACCAGTTTGTTCACTTCTGGGGTGCACATGCCAATACACCTCACTCAATGCCTCTCTGCAGAATTAATAAACTGACCACCAAGGATCAGACCTTTGTCTAAATATGACCTTAGAGAGAAACTTTGCAGAGCTCATTTCTTTTGGACAGAGAAGCCATATGCTATGGCCATAGGCTCTGCGTTTGAGAACTTGGTGAGGCAAGATGAGGTCAAATCGGGCTCAGATATTGGTACTGGCAGTGGGGCATCCAGTGCTAAAATTTTGTCTATCTCTTTTGCCACACACCCCTTCAGCTGCCAGTGCTCTTTGTATTAGGTTGGTGCAAAAGTAATTGAAGTTTTTCCCATTGAAAGTAGTTATTTTCAGTGGGAAAAATTGAAAATTGTCTGTTTTTCCTTCAAGGCTTACATTAAATGGAAACCTCACAGGTACAAGGCCCAGGAACTTTTCCTCTGATCTAGTACAGAAAACAAAGGAAGAAAGAATTGCACCAACCCACCAACCTAATACAAAACCCCTTTGCTATGTAAAGTAACATCTTCACAGCTTCTGGAGATTAGACCAGGGACTCCTATGGGGCCATCATGCTGCCTATCAGAGCTGCATCATTTTGCCCCTCTGAGCCTTAGTTTTCTCACCTGTAAACCGATGATAGCACCTACCTCCTAAGTGATTTTGAGGATTCAATGAATTCGTAACAGGAAGCTCTGAGAACAGCGCACGGGTGAGGGGGACTCAGTGAGTGCTGTTACTTTTTCTAACCTGTGAGACTGCAATCAATAATGCAGCCTCTTCCTGGGGCACCGCAAGCTGCAGAAATCACAGCTTCTTTAATATTGATGTTTTCAGGGAGAAAAAAAAATGTTGCTAGAAAAAAAAATCAGCATTAATTCATCCTGCTGGCTGTGTGACTTCTTGCCACAAGGCAGAACCAGGGCAACTATAGTTATTCTGTGAATAATGGGAACTCATGTTTTATTTATCTGAAGCCACAGAGATGGAATTTGCCCACACATGAAAAAAGTCATACATGGTTTCTAGAACTGATAACAAATACCTGCAAAAATTAATAATCAGCATGATAATCGATTTACCTAACAGGCTCTGTGTGTTAACGCAGGAAGAGCTTTCTTTTCTCCCACAACAAATACAGAGGCTCAAACGCTGCTGTGAACTGTCTATAATTGTCTCATGTGAGAAATGGAAGCCCGTGGTGGAGGGGAGACCAGGCCCAGAGGGATATTTCTGTTAACAATTGGTGAAATGCACAGAAATTAGGACATCCAATGTTTTGATGGCCATTTTAGGGAAGGCAAAGAGATACAAGTTTAATAGCTTTTGAGCACTACTCAATTAAATTAAAGGTCTGGCAAATGAGTCCCGTAAGAAACAGTTAAAATAATTGGTTTAATTTACCAGGAGAAGAAAAGACAAAGGGATGATTTCATCTTCCATATTAGATGAAAAGGTTTTTTAATGAGGAAGATAAGGGCCTGCTGTTTCCCATGCCCACAAAGGATTAGAGAAAAAAACAAACCCACAAGCAAATCCTTGAATGGAAACAAATTTAAGTTGATTTAGAGAAGGCGTTGTAGGTAGAATGCATTCCTATAAATAGTGAAGTCCCTAACTCCTGTGGTTAAAAAAAAGAGAAAAAAAAAAAACAGGTACTCTCTGCTGTTAGAAGAGTAAACATTCATACTTACGAATTCAGCCCAAGAATACCATCTCGTCAAAAATAATAGCCTGGGCTGGGCGCGGTGTCTCATGCCTATAATCCCAGCACTTTGGGAAGCCGAGGCAGGTGGATCACTTGAGGTCAGGAGTTCAAGACCAACCTGGCCAACATGGCAAAACCCTGTCTCTACTAAAAATACAAAAATTAGCCGGGTGTGGTGGCAGGCACCCATAATCCCAGCTACTTGGGAGGCTGAGGCACGAGAATCACTTGAATCCAAGAGGCAGAGGTTTAAGTGATCCGAGATCGAGCCATTACACTCTAGTCTGGGCAACAGAGTGAGACTCCATCTCAAAAAAAAAAAAAAAAAAAAAAAGTTAAAACAAAAGTAAAACTGAGAACTCAAAATTACACTAAAGTTCTTAAGGACAGGAACATTTTAGACTTTTAGTCAATTAATATTTATTGAACAGTCACTTTTTCAGACATTAGGTCTTTTTTGGTGACTTATTCATAATAAATTTGAGGTGTGATTTACTCATTAATTCCATCAGTACTCATTGAGTGACCAACTGTGTGCCAGGCACCAGATATTGAGTGGCAAAAAGAGTGGGTAAGATTCCTGTTCTAGGGCTGGCATTCCAGTAGGGAAGACAGACAAGAAACACATAAACATATGAATAAGAAATGATGATGGCAAAATGCTCCACAGCGACCTGAAGCTGGGGGTGTGACAGGATAATGAGTGGCTCCGTTAGATCAGAAGAGTCAGAGAAGAACTCTCAGAGAGGTGGCATTTGACCTGTGAGCTGAGTGACTTGGAGGAGCCATTGTGCAAAGATCAGTGAAAGAGCATTCCAGGCAGAGTGAACAGTTAGTGCAAAGGTCCACAGGCAGGAGCAATCTGAAGATTGCAAAGAACTAGGGGAAAAAAAAGAATTTTTAAAAATTGCCATGAGGCTGGCACAGAGTGGACCATCCAAGAGTGAGTGGTACAAAGTGAGGTCCAGGGAGTTGCCTAAAACTTTGTGATCCAGAAGGGAGTTTGGATTTTATTCTAAATGTGGTAGGAAACCACAGGAGGTTTCAGCAAAGGAATGAATGGGTCTAGTTTATATTTTTGCTACATGCATCATCCTGGAAGAATGTCACAAATATAATACATGGCGAAAAAAAGCAAACAAGTGAAAGCAAGTGTGAGTCCACTTGTATAAAGTCCAAATGTGCAAAAATAAACTGGGTACCATTTAGGGACACATAGAAATGCGATAAACTATAAAGAAAGTGAATAATAAACACAAATTTTCAGCGTAGTGATTCCTGGGGAGGTTGAAGGAGGAGGGGAGTGCAGCTGGAGAGGGGCACATGAGCAACATCAGAGGTGTCAGTAGGTTCTGTTTGTTAGTTTGGGTAGAGAATCTGTGAGTGTCTGTCATATTATCTAAATCCCTTTGATGTGTATCATATATGTTCTCCATGAATAAAATATTTCATTATCCAAATTGTGTTTTTAAATGATTCCTCTGGCTGTGGAATGGCTGGATTATAGAGAGGGAAGAGTAAAATCAGAGATGAGTTAGAAACAAATGCAGCTGCCTAGAGAGGAAGGCAGGGAGTGAGGGAAAGGGAGGGGTTTGGGGTTTGTGCAACAGGGAGTGTGGGAATGCTACTAACTGGAGGGCAAAGGCCCTGAAGGAACAAGCTGGGAAGGTAGAGAATCAAGTGGGAAGTGTTACCCACATTACTGTGGCGTGTCTATTAAACATGCATATGGAAATGTCCCATAGATACTTGGGGAAATGAGGCTGAACTCCCAGGGAGGTTAGGACTGGAGATCTAGATTGGTCATCACTGGCGGAGAGGGGTGTTCGAGCTCCGGGTCCGGATGGCCGAGGTGCTTATGCTGCTCTCCTGTGTCGTCCCTAAGAACCTCAGTCACCCTCAACTCTCATATGAGAACTGCTGCAAAAATCAAAATGAGAAGTGTGACATTTTGAAGATTTTGTGTAGAATAACTTACTCTTTTTCATTTCTAGATTTTAGAAATATTAATTTTCTGCATTCTCCTATATTTCTACAAAAGAAAAGGAATGAAGCACATGGTGATTCTGCTAACCCTGGTGGCACTTCTAGGTAAAGGCATATTTTGTTTTCTTACTCTTTCATTGAGCTGTGCTGAGTCATAAATGAGGTTTGAAGGAAAATACTTAAGCATTCTACTCCTTTCTCATTGTTTATATTTTTCAGCTCTGATCTACAGGAAAAAACTGAGTCTAAATTATAAAAATTATACATTGCCTGTCCATTACTGCAATTGGTTAGATATTTAATTCTTTTAAAAATACATTTAAGGATTTTTTGCTTCTTGATAACTTTATTTGCTCCCTGACAATTTGAAGATATTTTGTTAATAAGTAATTGAAAATCTTAAAAGAGAAACAAATTAATGATCTCAATTGAAACTCTTGTGTCAGGAATTGGTTAGCAAGACCTATACTATTAATATTTTCTTTAAAAACTTTGTAATATGACTAATAGGAAATGTAGATGTAAGCAGTATGATTTTCTTAAATACCACATTTCTTGCATTCATTGTTTACCAACCTATTTACTTTGTTTTTCCAGAGGCACCTTGTTAGAGATGAAAATAGTGCTTAGATAAGCCCACTATGTATTTTTTAATGTATCTTCACTCCCTTCTCCTTTTCTGTCTCTTTCTGTCTCTCTGTCCCTGCCCCTTTCTCTCTTTCTATCTCTCTCTCTTTCCCCCACCCCTACACACACACACTCTCACTCATATATACCAACACTAGGAGATCTCACTAATCATTTAGGAAATTCCCTTTATAAAAATGTATTTGTAAATCTTCCTTCATTTCCTCTTTGCCAGTCAGATGGCCCATGCATCGCATGCTGTTTGCCATGACTTGGAAGGCCGTACTCCTACCCCTGGGGCAGCGTGTAGCCTCCATGTTAATGAGCTGCTGGGTTTTCATGTTCCCATCTCATCAACTAGTTCTCTCCTTTGTACTAGTGAATTTGTGTTTTTGATAGTTACTTAGAGAAACAAATGTACTCAGTGCTGTATTCAGGTATGCTGTAGATCAAGAGAACAGAAAGAGAACTTTATATTTGTTTCTTTCCAAATTACCAAATAGGGAAAACAAAAGCAGACAACTAAGAAACAAAATGTACCTTATATAGGAAAATAATGAAAATGAAGCCAACTTTAAATAGGAATGTAAGATAACAGAATTAAGATAATGCGTAGCAGTTATGATAATAAATGTAAATGGAATACGTTTACCTAGTAAAAAAAAGAAAAAAGAAACATTCTCAAATTGGATGTCAGGGAAACTTCCAGATTGATTTTGGAAATGATTCTGAAGTTGGATTCAGCCAGTTTGCACTAGTACAGCTGTAAGGGTTATTAAAATAGTAGCCACCATGCTTCCTTCCCCGAAGATCTCCTCTCAACCCCAGCCCTGTCATAAGTACTAAGACAGGAGCCCTCCAGGACCCTCTTCCAGCAGTGCCAGGGCCAGCACCCTTTCTGATTGGCCCTTGCAGGTTGCAAAGTGTTTTGGCTACACGCATAAATTTTCATCTAAAACAAAATAAATGAGGTTGAAAGTAAAACAAAGCAGGTCATGATATTACTAGATGAAAATTAAGGCAGAAGATATTAGATGAGACAAAAGGGGTAATTTATCCTGACAAAAAGAGCACAATCCACAAAAATATCACATCCAACATGCAATAGAAAATCTGCAGAAAATGCAAAACTACATTAACAGAAATATAAGGGGTTTGGGAGACTTAGCTCATGGAAGATAATTAGACAGAAAACCATATAAAGACAGAGGATCTGAATAATTAATCATGAACTGGTACCTCTAATATTGAACTCTAAAGCCTGAAAACAGAGAATAAACTTTCTTTCAAGTGCCTGTGTAACATTTACAAAAGTTGATCATATAATTGGCCATGAAGAAATCCTTGATAAATTCCAGGAAGTTGAAAGAGTACAGACCACATCCTCAGATCATGGTGAAATAAAAACAGAAAAATAATAACAAAAATAGAAACCAGTAAAACCCTACCACCTGGAAATGTTAACACTACCCTTAAACTGCAGCTGTGCAAAGTAGAAACCAAGATTTAATTGCAGCATATTTTTAAAGTATTATTAAAACACTTAATATTAAACCTAGAGTTTCTGACTAATGCTGTACTCAGAGAAATTGATTGCTTTAAACGTAAGTCAATCAAGCACTCAAGAAATTAGAAAAAATACTGAAATAAAACTAAGGAAAGCAGAAATAATTAAAATTAATTAAAAAGGCAAAAATTAATGAAATAGAAAAGAGAAAAGTAATGGATTTATAACTAAACACAACAATGTATTCTTAAAAGACAATAAAATAGGCCGGGCGCGGTGGCTCATGCCTGTAATCCCAGCACTCTGGGAGGCCGAGGTGGGCAGATCACGAGGTCAGGAGATCGAGACTATCCTATCCTGGCTAACACAGTGAAACCCCGTCTCTACTAAAAAATACAAAAAATTAGCTGGGCATGGTGGCAGGTGCCTGTAGTCCCAGCTAATGGGGAGGCTGAGGCAGGAGAATGGCGTGAACCCGGGAGGCAGAGCTTGCAGTGAGCCGAGATCGCGCCACTGCACTCCAGCCTGGGTGACAGAGCTAGACTCCATCTCAAAAAAAAGAAAAAAAAAAAAAAAAAAAGAGGACAGTAAAATAGATCCTCCATCAGAAAAAAAGAAAAACCACAAATATTCCAAAATAGAAACGATAGATATGCATATATATAAATTTGAATAAATTGCTTATTTTTTAATGAAAATAACTACGGAGGAAACAAAGGAGTTGTTAAAAAGCTATATCCTAAAAGAGAACCAGGCCTAGAGAGTTCCAAAGGTAATATCTTCAAATCCTTAAGGAATAGATTATTCTGATGTTGTTGCAACTATTTGAGGACATAAGAAGAAAGCTTTTACTTTTAAAAAAACATAATCAGATAAGACTCACCTCCCAAACTGGGGAAAAAAATAGGACAAACAAAAAACATTATGAACTGATATCACTGCTAAATATTGATACAAAAATCAAAAGAAATTAGCAAATAAACACAGAGCAAATCATACTCAGTGACAAAGTGGTCTTTGTTTTGTTTTGAGACAGAGCCTTGCTCTGTCACCCAGGCTGGAGTGTAGTGGCACAATCATAGCTCACTGAGGCTTCAAACTCCCAGGCTCAAGTGATCCTCCTACCTCGGCCGCCTGAGTAGCTGAGACTACAGATGCATGGCATCATGCCTGGCTAATTTATTTATTTTTTATTATTTTTGTTTTGGAGAGACAGGGTATCCCCATGTTGCCCAGGCTGGTCTCAAACTCCTAGGCTCAGGTGATCCTCCTGCCTCACCTTGCCAAAGTGCTAGGATTGCAGGCATGAGCCACCGCACCTGGCCCAAGTGGTCTTAATAAAACTGATTCTTCTTTGTAACACTTACAACAATTTACACTTACATATTCTACTTATATGTTTATATGCCGTTATAAGCCCCTCTTCCTGGCCAGGTTAGCTACATGAGGACATAGAGCATGTCTATTATTTACAGTGTACATTCTTTAAGTAGAATTGAGCACAGTGAGCACACAGTAAACATGTGAATTTAATTAACTATGGGAATGAAAGAGGGATTCTTTAAGAAATTCATTAATATAGTTCATCAAGTTTCATATGCACTCCTAATAAAGAACTTGTTGGTGAAATACCAGAAGTGTTCTCATTACAGCAAGAAATGAGAACCAGGATGCTCACTCTGCACCGTGTGCTCATCTTGAATATTGTACAATGAGCATTAGTGCCTTTTTAAAAAGTGATTATCAAAGTCATGTTGTATCCATGAGAGGTAGCAAAGTACATAATATTGCTTGTGTGATTGATAAAGACTGGAATAAAAAAAAGAAAATAGCAAGTGAGGGTAGTCAGAAGAAAGAAACCTGACTTCTGATGAGTGGCCCCCTTTGCCAGTGGTGGTGATCATTCTTAAAGGATTCCAGGCTGGTGTGGTGGCTCAACCTGTAATCCCAGCACTTTGGGAGGCCATGGCAGGTGGGTCACCTAAGGTCAGGAGTTTGAGACCAGCCTGGCCAACATAGTGAAACCCCAGCACTACTAAAAATGCAAAACTTAGCTGGGTGTGGTGGTGGGCACCTGTAATCCCAGCTACTCAGGAGTCTGAGGCAGGAGAATCATTTGAACCCACGAGGCGGAGGTTGCAGTGAGCCGAGGTCGTACCATTGCACTCCAGCCTGGGCCACAAGAGTGAAACTCCATCGCAAAAAAAAAAAAGTATTCCAAAGCCTCTGGGACCATCAGGAAACTAGGAAGGCCAGGAAGTCCTTCTCTATCCATGGAATGCTTTGGTTATCAGAGAAAAATTAATAAATAAAATGTTTATGGCTCTCATAAGGAAACGTTGATGGCAACCTAGGAAAATTTTTGGAAGGAGGTATATTGATGAAAATCTAAGAGGGAATTGAGAGGGCCAAATTTCAAGAACAGGTCAGCACAGGTTAGAAAAACTGGTGTTGTTCTAATGATGAAAGTATATATGGTAATTATTGATAATTAAGAAAATAGAGAAAGATACAAAGAAAAATATGAAAATCTGTGTAACTGAGCACTGTACAACAGAGTGCGGCTGGTACTCTCTGGAAGGCAGTTTGCTAGTATATTTCACAAGCCTTCACAGTGGCTGTAGTCAGGAATTCCCCTTTAGGTGATTTTCCTAAGGAAATAGGCAGAGTGATATACAAAGACTTATGTTCGAGAATATTCATCACAGCTACACTTTTAACAGTTAAAAAAAAAAATCTAAATATCCAAAAATAGGGAATTGCCAAAATAAATTATATATTCATATAAAAGCATAAAGAATGCTTTTGTATGGATATACAATTCATACAAATTCATGCTTTAGAAAAATAGTTAATGGCATAGAAAATACTTCAGGTAAATAAGTTCCTAAGTGGTATATACTTGGAAAATAAGCTCTTAAGTAGTATATACCTTATGATTCACATGTTGTAACATATTCATACTTATAGATAGGAAAATAACAATATGTCCCATGTCAAAAATGATTTGGGGTGAGTGCTGAAACTACAAGTGATTTTAATTTTCCTTTCCAGGCTTTTCCACATTTTCCAAACATTTTTAAATGAATGTGTTTACTTTTGTAGATTTTTTTTAATGAATTTAAAGTTAATTCATTATCCCAGTGCTAGAGATAACCACTGACAATATCTTGATGTAGTTTCTTCTAGTCATTTTTTCTGTGCTTACCTAAGTACTTTCTATTTTTAAGTATAATGTTAGAAGAACACTGCATTACAATTCTGTATTTCCACCTATCCTCATCAACCACCCCCCAAAAATACTTAGAAGTACTCAACACCAGCCTAGAAATAACTTACACGTTAAAATAGTGATTAATCAGTTGACAATTGTGCATGCTTTGAAAATATAATGATTGGCTACAGAAATTGATAGTTTGTTTAGCTATCAATAACAGAGAATTCTAGTTTTTTGTCTTTATTTAAGTATAATATAAAATCAGATAGTGGTTAAATCAGATGACCTTTAAGGTCCTTTGCAATTCTGAGGTTCTGAGGCTAATGGGACAGTACGTTTAACTCCTTCTTCATTAATTGTCCCTTTGGGAAACCTGGCTGTTCAGACCCCAAGATCATAATCACATTGTGCTCTGATTTCAGACAGTGTTTAGGAGGAAATCAAGGTCCCTCAAGAGCTAACCTACAAACTTAAACCATCAAGTGACACACAGATCTCTATAGCTATTTAAAAAGCCTAGGTAGCTAAGATGTGACTATTGGCATCATCAATAGGAAATACGTAAAAGAATCAGGTCAAAAGACATCTTAAGATGGAGAGAGACCTGACTGTAAGGGCCTCTTTGTTGAGAACTGGGGTTTGTTTTTAGAATTTATTACCTGATCTCTTGTGTCAATTATGGTTTTTGTTTGTTTGTTTGTTTGTTTTTTTAAGACGGAGTCTGGCCTTGCTCTGTCGCCCAGGCTGGAGTGCAGTGGCGCGATCTCCGCTCAGTGCAAGCTCCACCTCCCAAGTTCACGCCATTCTCCTGCCTCACCCTCCCGATTAGCTGTAGTTGGGACTATAGGCGCCCGCCACCATGCCCAGCTAATTTTTTGTATTTTCAGTAGAGACAGGATTTCACCGTGTTAGCCAGGAGGGTCTCGATCTCCTGACCTCGTGATCCACCCGCCTCGGCCTCCCAGAGTGCTGGGATTACAGGCGTGAGCCACCGCGCCTGGCCAATTATGATTTTTAACTGAAAGAAAATGCCTAATTTGGAAGTGTGCCCTAGTACCCTTCAAGTTAAAGTATATTTTCAGTTTTTGGAAAACGATATTATGGAAGACTCTTCTTGGCTGGCCACCACTGGCCATTTTAAATATATATATATTTCAAATATATATATATATAATACCTTTTCAAATAAAAGGAGGAAAACTCAGATATATTATGGCCAAGTAGATCAACAGCAACAAAGGGAGTATTTCTCCTTTGCATTGCCTCTGACTTATAATTTTTTGATTTCATGTAAAAATTATTTTTGAACTTTCAGTGAGTTTTAGCTAAATTATGGAATTATTTGCAGCAGTAACTTCAAGAGACATAAGACAGAAAGCATTCTTTTCTTCCTTACAGAAAGATGATGTTGTCGGAAAATGCTCCATTACTTTCATAGTGATATAACCTTATCAAGTTACTTTTTCTTAATGGCTGTTTGGAACATATGAAAAGTTTATTCTCATAAGGGATGAGTTCATTTTTAGCATAGAAAATAAATAGTTATTGCTTATGTAAACCTTAAATTGATGGTCCACCCTGAGAAATGAATACTCAACTCTGGTCGTCTTTCCAATTATTGTCATTGTCAAAAATATTTTTAGTGAAACTTCTAGGTGTCTCCTAACAAAAAGGCTTATATATAGACTTAGTGCAACTCACTTGATCTTAGCCAAAAGGCTGAGAAGCAATGACTTAATACAACTCTAAGTAAACTCAAGAAGTGAGTTGCATTTCACTTTCTAGTCTTCTCATCTATTTGGTTTTTAAATTTTCAGTATAGCTTAATAGTTATTTTTCTCATTAACGTCACATGGACAATCTGACTTTTCTTATCTCCTCCCTCCATTGTTTTTGCCTTTCCCATCTACTCATAATTATAACCTCCACAGCATTCTTTCAATAGTTAGGGCTGGAAAAGAAGCATCTTGCTCCAAAGATTAAAAAATAATAATAATAAAGCACACAGTCACACAGCAGAACTTTAGCTGATTTAAGCAAATTTGAAATCCAGCATGGCTCGAGCAATGAGGCCACTGCTTACTACCGTCACATTCCTTCCTACACCTCTCACAACCATGTTCATTCTTAAACCATAATTGGTGTATTTGCTACTCTACCACATAAGCTTAAGATATTTATTTGTTAATTCAATCTCAAATATGTTCTTTGTGTTTTTTGTTTTCTTTTTCAGCCTCATTGACTGTTATTTCAGTAAAGGCCATCTCAGGCATGATCACTTTTTCTATGACGGATAAAATGCAACTAACTTATCCCATTTTCTATATCATGTTTATCATCATGATAGCATCTTGTGTTTTCCAAGTCAAGTAAGTTAGCTTCTGCATATTCACTAATCTTTCAACATTCCTGTGCTTCTCTGGGCATTAATCTTTATTGGCTTCAGATGATAATTAAAATGAGATACAACTGATTTCTAAGGGTGAAGGGCCTATAGCTTGTCCTCAGTCAATGTGCCTTGCTTCCTCCTTTGCATCCAATAATGAGTTTTTACGAAGAGTTGCCTTCATGTCTTGTGAGTTCTAAAGCGCAGCCTTAATCCAGCTAAGTGCACTTTGATACTTTCCTGATGCTCTTCTGCTTGTAATTAATATCCATGGTACACAGGTTGTCATTAGCAATAAATCAAAGCGGCAGGTCCACATCCAGGCTTTCATTCTAAATATAGGACACACATGAACCCTTCACCTTCATTTCTTAGCTCATGCTCACTAATTGCCCAGAGATGGACGAAACCAGACATTTGGCCGGGAGGGAAATCCTTTCCCCAAAATTTTGCATCTTTGGCCAGAATTTCCTTTGTATCCATGGGACTGCGGAATGATTGTTTTATGTTTCTCTTGGGGCCTAATAGTGGTGACATGGAACATTTTTAATTTCTGCTCTTCCCTGCCCCACTTCCATCAGCTCTGATCACTTCCCCTCCATCTCTCACACTGGGATTGTGCCTTTGCCTGCTGGGCTTTCTTGAGTTGACCTGAAAGTTTTCCGTTCACCCCAAAATGCTGTGCAAAAGCACCATCCCAGATAAGAAATCAGAGCTCAAAATCAGTACAAGAGTGGTTCCTTCTGTAGGTGCGAGAAGTACCATCTAATTGTTATGGACTGAAGATAGGCCCTGTTACAAGGTCTGTGGAGAATTACTGGAGAAACCCAATGTTTTGTCACTGGTTTGTCATCTCCTTATAAGTCTGTGTTTCCAATACTTGTATTTTGCTATTTTTTTCTCTTTCTTCTTCTGAATTAATTGGTACTGCCACAATATCTTTTGGGATTAGTGGCATTATCTTCCTACCATACTTTGTAAATTTGACAGGCAGACACAATTGGGGGTAAACTGCATTCTGTCACCGTACCTCAATCTCTGCACCCATCACACTGTACAGCTGTGGTTCTCAGCCCTGGTTGCCCATTCAAATGACCTGGGTTTTGTACATATATATGTACATGCATGTATATGACCTGACTTTTGTACATATACATACATGCAGGCATACAAGAACATACATGCGTTTATGTATATCTACATATGTGTATGTATACACACACACACACACACACAGATACACACAGGCTCTACCCACAAAGTACTTTTTTCAATTGCTCTAGAGTAGGACCTAAGCATTCGTGCTTTTTAAAAGCACCCCTGTGATAGTACAATTCACTGCTTCAAAAAACAATCTAGTCCCGAGCAGGGCAGCACAGCACAGTTGTGGGAACTGCTTTTGTGTTGGTGGCCAGAATGAGAAGTTGAGCTCCCACATATGCTCTGCAGCTGGAGCACTGAGCATTGTTTTTGAAACATTAAACATTCCTTTACTTCTCCATCTTCTTTCTTGGCACGTGGCATGTCAATGGATAGCTCTACTATTCCCCAGATATGATATTTAACAGATTCTAGGGTCTATCCTAATGAATCAGGCCCAGTGTGATACTGGTCCAGCAGCTTGAATCGCTTCCAACTCAAACTTCTGTGGCCTCAGAATATGATTAATTGCTTTTCATTGTTACTGTTGTTGGTTTAAACAGACCATAAAACCTGACATCTGATCTCATACATCAGATGCACATAAGCTATGACTGCTGATTGGAAATGCCCTTTCACTGCACCCCCTTTCCCTTTGTAGTTGTAGCTAAAGAACACGCGTTTCTTGAAGTTATTGTTAACTTATTGCTGAATGTCTCTTAAAGCCAAAGCTCCAGTAAGTGCCTTCTGCTCTAGGTTCCTGAATCAAGCCACGAAACTCTACAATACGACAAGAGTGGTGCCAGTTAATCATATTTTCTTTACAATCAGTGCCATCATTGCAGGTGAGTTTTGGTTTTCTATACATAGGTGATTCCAAGCATAAATTAAGTATCTCCCAGAGTAAATGAGAGGATCCAGAAATCTTTAGGTTGTAAGGATCTCCGTTGCCTCCACCTGGTGTCTGAATTTCCGCTATGACAGTCCTCCAGGAGAGGTTCCTCTACTTTTTGTGAATGCTGTCTGCCTCCTGGCTCAGCTCAGTCCTGCTTTGGATCACTCTCATTCTCTGGAGATTTCTAAGTAGAAAATGTGTTCTTATATTGGAGCTGAAATGAGTTTCCTTGCAAATTCAAGACACTCATCTTTGTTCTTCTTGTTGGAGTCTTTCCCTTGCCAGCCCTTGTATTAGTCCATTTTGTGTTGCTGTAAAGGAATACCTGAGACTGGGTAATTTATTTTAAAAAGAAGTTTATTTGCCTCATGGTTCTGCAGATGGTACAGAAGCATGGTGCCAGCATCTGCTTCTTGTCAGGACCTCAGGAAGCTTTTACTGTGGCAGAAGGCAAAGGGTGAATAGGCGTGTCACATAGCAAGAGATGGGGCAAGGGAGAGGGGTAGGTCCCAGTATCTTTAACAACCAGATCTCATATGAACTCAGGACTGACAGAGGACACCAAGCCATTCATGAAGGATCCACCCCTAGGACCCAAACACCTTCCTCTAGGCCCCACCTCCAACATTTGGGGATCACATTTCAACATGTGATTTGGAGGGGACAGATATCCAAGCTATATCAGCCCTTCTGATCATCAAAGCAACTGAAAGATCCTCTTGAGTCTTATCTCTGGGCCATACATGCCCAATTCTACTAACTCTTCCCTATATGCCCCTCACCAGCTTGATCAGAGAGCACAATCCAAAACTGAACTCAATGTTCCAGGGAAAGCCTGAGAGACAAGAATAGAAACTACTGCCTTTGCTATTCTGGCCTCTATTTTTCTACTATTGCAGTTCTTTTATTAGTATGGACCATTTTTTTAAAATATGACAGGCATGATAACATTAAAACTAAAAGTATAAATTTGAAACTCAGTCCAAACCAAAAACAGTTGATTCAAGTATACCATTTCTAAATTTGGTACTGGTATGCCCTCATTCATTGGTTTATTTGATGTATTTACCACCTTCTTGATCTTGAGAGTTCATTTCTCAGTGTAAAGTTTATGTATTTGAGGGAGTAATTGAAGATTATCTCTTTCCTAAATGACAAATTTTTTTTTTTTTTATTTTATGGAAAACAATGTGACTGTCAGTGGGTAGTTCTTTAAAGTAATTAATGCGTTTTCTGTTTCCCAAACTTGACACTTAATATTTAAAGAAAAAGATTCTATCCCATGACATCTAATTTTTTAGTATTTTAAGCTAGTTAACAAAGGAAGAAAAGATTGCATATTGATGTGTCTTAGAATTATTGGAAAAGGAAAATAGGCCAAAAAGAGTCACAGAAATGACATAAGCCTGATAGTTAATGTGCATAAAGTATATAGTTGCCCTGATCAGAAGGTTTTCTGCAGCCTGGGAACATAGCAAAATGTTATCTCTAAAAAATTAGGGGGAAAATCAGCCAGGTATGGTGGCACATACCGGTATTCCCAGCTACTCAGGAGGCTAAGGCAGGAGGATTGTTTGAACCCAGAAGTTCGAGGTTACAGTGAGCTATAGTCACACAACTGCTCTGAAGCCTGGGTGACAGAGCAGGACCCCATCTCTTAAAAAAAAAAAAGTTAAAAATAAATAAAGATTTTCTAGGAGAACCAACAGGGCTGGGTCTTAATACTCAGCATACAGAGTAATTAATGAGTCAGGGGGATGCTGAGACCTTTTGGGAGGCATAAGAGTCCCTCTGATGTTACTGGTGAGTGGAATGGTGGTGTAGCTTGCTGACTACTTCTTCTCTCTGCCTCCATGAGAAAGCATAGCTTACAATTAAGATGAGACCATATTTTGCCTACTAATTAGCCAAGTTTTGTTTGTTCTTTTTATTGCATTATCCAATGCTGATAAGGCTACAGTATCACAGGCACTCTTATGGGCTGGGTAACATGGTGCCACCCTCCTAGAACTGAGTTTTGTAGTTTTTATCAGAAGCCTTAAAAATATTTCTATTCTTTGATTCTACAAGTCAACAACAAAAACCCAAATAACCTGATTTTAAAATGGGAAAAGAACTTGAATAGATGTGTTTGAAAAGAAGATACACAAATGGCCAAAAGACGTGAAAAGATGTTCAACACCTAATCATAAGGGAAATGCAAATCAAAACCACAATGAGATATAATCTCACACCCAATAGGATGGCTGCTATTAACAAGAGAAAACAACAAATGGTGGTGAGGATGTGGATGAACTGGAACTTTCGTACACCGTTGGTTGGGATGTAAAATGGTGCCACCATTATGGAAAACAGTGTGGCAGTTCCTCAAAAAATTAAAAATGGAATTGCCATATGATCTAGCAATTTCACTTATAGGCAAGAGAATTGAAAGCAAGGTCTTGAAAAGACATTTGTATATGTATGTTCATAGCAGCATTATTCACAATAGCCAGAAGGTAGAAGCAACCCAGATGTCCATCAACAGATGAATAAACAAAACATGGTATATATATACAATGGAATATATTCAGCTTTTAAAAGGAAGGAAATTATAACATATACTACAACATAAATGAACCTTGAGAGCATTATGGTAAGTGAAATAAGCCAGTCACAAAAAGAAAAATATTGTATGATTCCACTTATATGTGATATCTAGAGTAGTGAGATTTATAGAAACAAAAGTAGAACGATGGCTGAGGGGAGGAGGAAATGAGTAGAATTTCAGTTTTACAAGATGAAAAAGTTCTGGAAATTGGTTGCAAAACAGTGTGAACCTACTTATCACTACTGAACTATACACCGAAAAAAAATAGAGATAGTAAATTTCGTTATGTATATTTTACTACAATGTATTTATTTATTTATTTATTTATTTATTTATTTTTGAGACAAAGTCTTGCCCTGTCGCCCAGGCTGGAGTGCAGTGGCCGGATCTCAGCTCACTGCAAGCTCTGCCTCCCGGGTTTACGCCATTCTCCTGCCTCAGCCTCCGGAGTAGCTGGGACTACAGGCACCCGCCACCTTGCCCGGCTAGTTTTTTTGTATTTTTTAGTAGAGACGGGGTTTCACCGTGTTAGCCAGGATGGTCTCGATCTCCTGACCTCGTGATCCGCCCGTCTCGGCCTCCCAAAGTGCTGGGATTACAGGCTTGAGCCACTGTGCCCAGCCTACAATGTTTTTAAATTGGGAAAAAAAAAATAGCCAGGTGTGGCGGTGCACACCTGTAGTCCCAGCTACGCAGGAGGCTGAGGCGGGAGTATCACTTGACCTGGAAGTTCAAGGTTACAGTGAGCTATAACCACACCACTACTCTCCAGCCTGGGTGATGGAGCAGGACCCCATCTCTAAAAAAATAAAAGTTAAAAATAAATAAAGGTTTTCTAGGAGGACCAAGAAAATCTTTGGAAACAGAAATTCCACTTCTAAAAACCCCCACGAAAATTCATAAAATACTTGGGAAAATGAGGCATACCTCATTTTATTGTGCTCTGCAGATATTGCAATTTTTTACAAATTGAAGGTTTGTGGCAATCCTGCATCAAACAAGTCTGCTGGAATCATTTTTCCAACAGCATGTGCTCACTTCATATCTCTGTGTCATGTTTCAGTAATTATTGCATTATTTCAAATTGTTATTATTATATCTGTTATGGTGATCTGTGATCAGTGATCTTTAATGTACTACCATAATTGTTTTGAGACACCACAAACTGCACCTGTGTAAGACTGCCAACTTACCAATAAATGTATGTGTTCTGATGCTCCACTGACCAGCTGTTCCCACATCTCTCTCCTTCCCCTTGGGCCTCCTTATTCCCTGGGACACAACAATATTGAAATCTGGCCATTTAATAACCCTACAATGGCCTGTAACTGTTCAGGTGAAAGGAAACATCACACAATCCTTCCGTTAAGTCAAAAGCTAGAAACCGTTAAGCTTAGTGAGGAAGGCATGTCAAAAGCCAAGATAGGCTGAAAGGTAGACCTTCTGCACCAAACAGCCAAGTTGTGAATGCAAAAGAAAAAAGTTTCTGGGCTGGGTGCGGTGGCTCATGTCTATAATCCCAGCACTTTGGGAGGCTGAGGCGGGCGGATCACTTGAGGTCAGGAGTTCGAGACCAGCCTGACCAACATGGAGAAACCCTGTCTCTACTAAAAATACAAGATTAGCTGGGCATGGTAGTGCATGCCCATAATCCCAGCTACTCGGGAGGCTGAGGCAGGAGAATTGCTTGAACCTGACAGGCGGTGGTTGCGGTGAGCCAAGATGACACTATTGCACTCCAGCGTGGGCGAGAGAGAGAGAGAGAGAGAGAGCGAGGGAGCGAGAGAGAGAGTTATTAACCATTCTGAAAAGCCTAGGACCCTTAAAAATTACGCTAAATCTACTCTGCCTGTACTCTCTAAATGAAACAACTAATCCTGGATAACAATACATCTGTTTATGGCATGGGTTACTGAATATTTTAAACCCACTGTTGAGACTTAATGACCAGGAAAAAGATTCCTTTGAAAATATTACTGCTTATTGGCAATGAACCTGATCACCCGAGAACTCTTATGGAGATGTACAAGGAGATGAATGTTGTTTTCATGCCTGCTAACACAACATTCATTCTGCAGCCCATGGATCAATGAGTAATTTTGACTTTCAAGTCTTATTATTTAAGAAATACATTTCATAAGGCTATAGCTGTCACAGGTAGTGATTCTGCCAATTGATCTTAGCAAAATAAATTGAAAACTTTCTGATTTTCTTGATGTCATTAAGAACCTTTGTGATTCATGGGCGGAGGCTAAAATATGCACATTGACAGGAGTTTGGAAGAAGTCTGTTCTAACTCTCCTGGATGATTTTGAAAGGTTCAAGACTTCAGAGAAGGCAGTAACTGCAGATGTGATGGAAATAGGAAAAGAACTAGAATAGAAGTGGAGCCTGAAGATGTGACTGGATTGCTACAACTTCATGATCAAACTTTAATGGATGAGGAGTTGCTTTTTATAAAAGAGCAAAGAAAGTGGTTTCTTGAAGTGGAAACTACTCTTGGTGAAGATGCGAGGAACGTTGTTGAAATGAAAACAAAGGATTTAGAATATTTCAGTAACCTAGTTGATGAAGCAGCAGCTGTGTTCGAGAAGATTAAGTAGAGATTTTGAAAGAATTTCTACTGTAAGTCAAATGCTATCAAACAGCATTGCATGCTACAAAGAAATCTTTCACAAGAGTTAATTGATGTGGCAAACTTCATCATTGTCTTATCTTAAGAAGTTGCCACAGCCACCCCAAACTTCAGCAACCACAACCCTGATCAATCAGCAACCATCAACACTGGGGCAAGTCCCTCCAACGAGCAAAAAGATTAGGACTCACTGCAGGCTCAGATGATCATTAGCATTTTTAGCAATAAAGTATTTTAATTAAGGTATGTACTTTTTTTAGACATAATGCTATTGCACATTTGATAAACTATAGTATAGTATAAACATAACTTTTATGTACACTGGGAAACCAAAAATTTAGTGTGACTTGCTTTATTGAGAGATTAGCTTTATTGTGATGTGGTCTGGAACCAAAACCACGTATTTCAAAGATATGCCTGTACAAAGAAGTACATTGCTGCTTTACTAAAGAAAAAAAAAATGAAAAAAAAAAAAAAGAGAGAAAAAAGATGTAGAACCAACTTGAAATGCCCTTAGAGAAATGAATATTATGGTATATCAGTTTAAAATAACATGAAAACTGGCCGGGCGCAATGGCTCACGCCTGTAATCCCAGCACTTTGGGAGGCCGAGGTGGGTGGATCACGAGGTCAGGAGATCGAGACCATCCTGGCTAACACTGTGAAACCCCGTCTCTACTAAAAAATACAAAAAATTAGCCGGGTGAGGTGGCGGGCGCCTGTAGTCCCAGCTACTCAGGAGGCTGAGGCGGGAGAATGGCGTGAACCTGGGAGGCGGAGCTCGTAGTGAGCCAAGATCGCGCCACTGCACTCCAGCCTGGGAGACAGAGTGAGACTCTGTCTCAAAAATAAATAAATAAATAAATAAAATAACATGAAAACATTAAAATGGTTATAAGGAAGTATGTAATAACCTGGAGTGTGCTTCAGAAACTTTCATTCATTCAACAAATATTCATTAGAACTGGACATGACTTCTTCCTGTAAGAAGTTCATTCCCTAGGTAAGAAGATAAGGTGAAGATTGAGAAAGCTCCTTGAGGATAGATCTCTGTCCTGTCGTTTCTCCAAGACCTAGAGCAGTGGCTGACACACAGCAGACGTTCAATAAGCATTTGTTGGCTGGCTAGCAAGGATAACACCACACACAAAAAAATTTAATTCCAGGCGACATATAACTTAAAGATATCTTATTTAACAAAAACTCTATCAAGGCTTTGGAACTTTACAGAAGAAATCATTGAGACCAACAGGGATAGAAGCAACGTTCATCAAAGTAGATGATGCATCCTTGTTTATCTATGGAAGACCAGAGGAAGATGAGATGGGGGTTGGCAGTGGGGAGTGGAGCTAAGGTAGCACTTCAGCTGCTAGAATGTGCTTTGGTGCTTGAGTTGCCGAGGGGCCAGACCAACAAATCACTGGTATCGCCACAAGTGACAGCATGCGTGGCAGCAGCTGGCCTGAGGCGGACCTGCTGTGTCAGAGGCCCCAGAGTCCACCAAGATTCTTAGGCCAGGCTGGCTGACTCCTGACCTAAAACTGCAGGTGGGGAATAGTCACTAGAGTGTTGTTTTCTTGTATGTTCCAGTGGGACAATCCTGGACTGGATGAGAAATTTCTGCTTGCAAATATATGTCAATTATGTTGATTTTATAATAATGATAATTATATCAGGTCTACAAATCTATGTTCTTTTTGGAATAATTCAGAATGTGTGGCCTGCAAATTTTCTTAAACTAATGTGCTGAATGTGCATTTTAAGGGTGACTAAATTTACCTTGAAAAAATAACATATTAACATAAGTTTACAAACAATATTTAGCTATTATAAATAACCTTACTTCAAAATCAATTTTATCTTCTTTTCCTGTATCACAGGTATCATATTTTATCAGGAATTCCTTGGTGCTGCTTTTCTCACTGTATTTGTATATCTTTTTGGGTGAGTAAATGTCTCAGAGGTAAAGTATGTGAAATTCTATTACTTTTACATAGGATTTTTGGCATTGTACCAGAGGTATAGAAAATTGGAAAATAATATAAGAAACGTCAGTTTCCTGAGCTCCTAAAAGAAACATATTTTTTAACTTAAGGCCCTACATGGGGCTCAGTGTCTTTGGCTTTGTGACTTAGGTATTCCTCTGAAGCTCTGAAACATCGGGGATTTTCAATTCCAGGCCAAAGACAAGATACATCCACTGGCCCTTGTAGTTACCCCATGACCTGTCTGTACTGTATCAGACCTACTTCACTCTTGGGAACCCCTAGATTAGATCTAAATTAGAGAATCATGATCCTCTAGGGTCGCCCAAAATAAAAGACCAAGATGGGCAGATCCCTGGCTTTAGTCATGATAACATCATGTTGGTAGTGTCCCTTCCTTGTGTCAGAGTGTGCAGCTTGAACTCTTCCTAGAGATTTGGTGGGCATCATTGCTAGCATTGCTTGCAAACAGAAAGCAGAACTTTGACAATATATCGCCAGTGTATAGGAGCTTCCATGAGTCCATGAGGCACTTCATTAAATGTTTAGCTGCTTCTGATCTGATAGTCAGCATGATCATTGTTATGCAAACTTAAGCCTAGGCTACTTTCTGTGTAGGAAGCCGTCTATCTTGAAAATTCGATTTCATAAGATATTTGGTCAAGGCCAAACTTCTGAGGTCTGGAAATTATGACTACTCTTATGGCCAAGGACAACTAGATTTCTTAGAAAATTAAAGAATAAATTATTTTTTCTCTTGTGTCACATGCCAGAAATGGATCTGGGCGTGCATGGGTAGAAAATGAGACAGGGTGTCTACCCAAAGGGTTTTGAGCCTGAATTAGCCCCCAGATGGTAAAAACCCGGGGGAGAGATCTACTGGAATCTGCCCAAGTCTTGGTTCTGGGTAGAACTATTGGCTGTGCTAATTAAGACAAGTACTAGGAAGCTTACCAGAAACTGGATGAACAAAACCAATGGGATTTATGTCATCATGTAGAATACGGAGCTCAGTTATTTAATATCATGAGTCTGTTTCAGTGTTCTTGTATTCTTTATTAATATTATTCTTACAGGTGTTTTCTGTCATTCCTTGGTGTATTTTTGGTCACAAGAAATCGAGAAAAGGAACATCTGCAACAGTCTTATATTGATTTTGGAAATATTCCTGGTAAAATCATATATTCTTTATAGTGGAAAATTTGATCCTTATAAATGAATAATTATTGGTATTATTTTGGGTGGTAAGTTAATATAAAACATAATTCCTACCCTTAAAAATGTGCATTTAATAATGAAACCAAAGGTGATATTTTCAGTGTAAATGTTACTAATAATTTATTGAATATTAGTTTTGCACAGAACTGGGGGTATAAGAGAACTGACCACGTTTCCTTGATTTGGGTGATTTGGAGGATTTCCTTTTTGGGTTTCCTTAAATTGGAAAAGGGTAGAGAAAAGAGTAGCAATGACTACCAGCAGCAGACCCCTGCCACTTTGAGAACCTTAAAGGAACATCCAAGGACAAAGGGTAGGCAGCTAAGGAACATGTCTTGGGGAAAGCCTGGGGTGACTTGTGCACTGTGGCTCAGGACAGTCACCAAAACATGAGTAGCTTCTTCCCCCTTCCTCACCCCGCCTACACAGAGAGCAAACACTCTTTCCCGTTCTCACTCTCACTGAGAAATAACTCACCTAGTCATGTAGACAACAAAAGCCAAGTCCAGAACAGAGGAAACAGTCTATTGTGTCACCTCTTCCCCCATCCACCCGCCCTCAGCACTCTCCAGCCTTATTGGGGGTATGGGGGGACCTATAGGTTTCCAGGCAGGAGTGGAGATATTCTCACAGCTTTCTCCGCTATTCTGTTAGCATCATGCCTGTGAAGCAAAAACTAGGGAAGCCTCATCCCTAAGACTGAGAAATATGGCCCCATGCAATGAATTCAGTGTTCTCTTTGCCATTCGAGCCATCTTATCTGCTGGAAGCAGTCAATGAAAGAATTGGCATCAGTGGCAAAGGTGTGTGTGAGAGAAGCCTTATATGGTTAGAGGTTCTTTAGTAGGAAGTAAAGTTTGATTTTATTTATTTATTTTTTTTATTTTTTTATTTTTATTTTTTTTGAGACGGAGTCTTGCTCTGTCACCCAGTTCTGGAGTGCAGTGGCACAATCTCAGCTTACTGCAGCCTCCCCCCTCAGGGTTCAAGTGATTCTTGTGTCTCAGCCTCCTAAGTAGCTGGGATTACAGGTATGCACCACCATGCCTGGCTGATTTTTCTATTTCACCATGTTGGCCAGGCTGGTCTCAAACTCCTGACCTCAAGTGATTCGCCTGCCTCAGCCTCCCAATGTGCAGGGATTATAGGTGTGAGCCACTGCGCCCAGCCTGATTATTTTTAACTCTATTTTTTATTTCACAAAGCCCAGTGCATAGACTCCGTAGCAGCTTTAGAAGCCACTATCAAAGGCTATTTTTCTGTGTTGTTATATGCATTCGACATGGAAAAGAAGACACAACCCTGGGGAGAAAGGCTTGGAGATGAGTGAATGCTTCATGTGAATCTCCAGACTAAACCCACCTGATTTCCATGCACAGCCTGTCGATCCTGTGGGGGTGGTGACAGTGGCTCTGACACAGACAGCATGCTATCACACAGCTAGAGACATGGCATTCCAAGGGCCTTTCCTTCCTTGACATTCATCTCTTCTGTTTAGACAGTGCCCACATAGTGTAAAAGAGAGGTGATAAAATGTGGCCTAGATTGAGGAGAAATTATTAAGACTCATTTTTCTGTAAGACCACAAAAGATTCTCTATGATTATTATCTCCACAGGGAAACAAATGTTGGACAAAATACAACCAGATTCAAATAGCTTGTCCTATGGAACTTTGCCTGATGGAAGTGACTCAATAAACAGCCAAAGTGGAGAGAAGAAAGAGGTCTAAAATGCTGAGAGGGATGACTGTTGGCCTGTTATTCGATACCACCTTTTTAAAAAATTGCACATGTTCAATTTGTGTCAACAGCTCTTTTATAAGCTGACATGTGCTAGCGTTCATTTCAGTCCTTTCCCCCACCTCAGCGTCTATGGACAATCGGGGGCTTCCTAAGCTCTGACAGTCTAATATTTCCATGGAATGTGATTTGAAGTGTTCCCCACACCCTGGACCTCTCCCTAGTGATTATCTAGCCAGCTACACCTTAATCAGAGCCCAGCTGCTCTAGCAGGAATGTTGCACAGAAATGTACATTTGCGGTTTGGCCATAGGTCGCATAGGTGGCTTCTCCCATGGGTAGTGTCAGTTGCTTCACTTTAAAAAGACACTTCAGCCCCATAGCCTGACTCCCAAAAGAAAGGCTTGCGAGTGCTCATTTTTTTCTAAGCCACCTTTTATAAGCTTCCCTATAAAAATCTTACCTTTCAAGTCCTAAATTAGAATCGCAAGTCATCTTTTCTGAAAACTAATGCTATCAAAGTCCTCCTTGGAAAATTAAGGGTCTCTTTAAAATTAGAATTTATAAATGGCATTCAGTGATGGTGTATACCAAAATTAAAAGACCTTGACTGGTGAGCTTTTTAAATGTAAGAAAGAGGAAGTTTAAGAAGTAGGACTCTGCTTGTTTCGGTAGCCCGTGTACTAAAATAGGAACAATGCAGAGAAGATTAGCACAGCCCCCGCGCAAGGCTGACACATAAATTCATGAAGCATTAGAGACAAAAAGTAGGACCAATGTTTCTTTATTTTGTAATAAAAATATAGAATGGTGATGTTTTCTTCAGCTGTATGATTCTATTATACTTGAAACCGAAGAAAAATTTAATATCCTATGCCTTTGTTTTTATAGATCTTATAATTTATCAAGTGGGTTTATATGTCTTATTCTCCATGTAAGTCTAAAAAATCACATTTAAATTCTTAGTGATACTTTCACTACACATCATTTCTTCCCAAAGTCATTATCTCAAGCTTTGTGAATTCTTCAAGATAAAAGGAGAGTTGTGATTAGAGAACTGTGTTTCAGCCATTTAAATCTGTAGACATAAAAGACAACACAGTGGTCAAACCTGAGCTTCAAGAGGAAGCCCAACTCCTCCTGTGCCCTGAATGGCTTTTCCACTTCAATTCATCACATATCTACTAAGACACATTTGCATGTAGAATCCATAATAATACCTGTTATTTATGATCTACCTAATATTTAAAGGAGAAGGAAAGAGGTAGCCTTCATTGTAGCCAACATCAAACAATAAGTCCCAACCTTCATGACATTTCAAAGCCTTCAGATAAGGAGATAGAGACACAAAAAACTCTTCAAAAAATCAATGAATCCAGGAGCTGGTTTTTTGAAAAGATCAACAAAATTGATAGACCACTAGCAAGACTAATAACGAAGAAAAGAGAGAAGAATCAAATAGATGTAATAAAAAATGATAAGGGTGATATCACCACCGACCCCAGAGAAATACAAACTACCATCAGAGAATACTATAAACACCTCTATGCAAATAAACTGGAAAATCTAGAAGAAATGGATAAATTCCTGGATACATACACCCTCCCAAGACTAAACCAGGAAGAAGTTGAATCTCTGAATAGACCAATAACAGGCTCTGAAATTGAGGCAATAATTAATAGCCTACCAACCAAAAGAAGGCCAGGACCAGATGGATTCACAGCCGAATTCTACAGAGGTACAAAGAGGAGCTGGTACCATTCCTTCTGAAACCATTCCAATCAACAGAAAAAGAGAGAATCCTCCCTAACTCATTTTATGAGGCCAGCATCATCCTGATACCAAAGCCTGGCAGAGACACACACAAAAAAGAGAATTTTAGACCAATATCCCTGATGAACATCTATGCAAAAATCCTCAATAAAATACTGGCAAACCGAATCCAGCAGCACATCAAAAAGCTTATCTACCATGATCAAGTGGGCCTCATCCCTGGGATGCAAGGCTGGTTCAACATACGCAAATCAATAAATGTAATCCAGCATATAAACAGAACCAAAGACAAAAACCACATGATTATCTCAATAGATGCAGAAAATGCCTTTGACAAAATTCAACAGCCCTTCATGCTAAAAACTCTCAATAAATTAGGTATTGATGGGACATATCTCAAAATAATAAGAGCCATTTATGACAAACCCACAGCCAATATCATACTGAATGGGCAAAAACTGGAAGCATTCCCTTTGAAAACTGGCATAAGACTGGATGCCCTCTCTCACCACTCCTGTTCAACATAGTGTTGGAAGTTCTGGCCAGGGCAATCAGGCAGGAGAAAGAAATAAAGGGTATTCAATTAGGAAAAGATGAAGTCAAATTGTCCCTGTTTGCAGAAGACGTGATTGTATATCTAGAAAACCCCATCGTCACAGCCCAAAATCTCCTTAAGCTGATAAGCAACTTCAGCAAAGTCTCAGGATACAAAATCAACGTGCAAAAATCACAAGCATTCTTATACACCAATAACAGACAAACAGAGAGTCAAATCATGAGTGTACTCCCATTCACAACTGCTTCAAAGAGAATAAAATACCTAGGAATCCAACTTACAAGGGCCTCTTTAAGAAGAACTACAAACCACTGCTCAACGAAATAAAAGAGGACACAAACAAATGGAAGAGCATTCCATGCTCATGGATAGGAAGAATCAATATCATGAAAATGGCCATACTGCTCAAGGTAATTTATAGATTCAATGCCATCACCATCAAGCTACCATTGACTTTCTTCACAGGATTGGAAAAAATGACTTAACGTTCATATGGAACCAAAAAAGAGCCCACATTGCCAAGACAACCCTAAGCCAAAAGAACAAAGCTGGAGGCATGATGCTACCTGACTTCAAACTATACAACAAGGCTACAGTAACCAAAACAGCATGGTACTGGTACCAAAACAGAGATATAGACCAATGGAACAGAACAGAGCCCTCAGAAATAATACCACATATCTACAACCATCTGATCTTTGACAAACCTGACAAAAACAAGAAATAGGGAAAGGATTCCCTATTTAATAAATGATGCTGGGAAAACTGGCTAGCCATATGTAGAAAGCTGAAACTGGATCCCTTCTTTACACCTTATACAAAAATTAATTCAAGATGGATTAAAGACTTAAATGTTAGACCTAAAACCATAAAAACCCTAGAAGTAAACCTAGGCAATACCATTCAGTACATAGGCATGGGCAAGGACTTCATGTCTAAAACACCAAAAGCAATGGCAACAAAAGCCAAAATTGATAGATGGGATCTAATTAAACTAAAGAGCTTCTGCACAGCAAAAGAAACTACCATCAGAGTGAACAGGCAACCTACAGAATGGGAAAAATGTTTGCAGTCTACTCATCTGATGAAGGGCTAATATCCAGAATCTACAAAGAACTCAAACAAATTTACAAGAAAAAAACAACCCCATCAAAATGTGGGCAAAGGATATGAACAGACACTTCTCAAAAGAAGACATTTATGCAGCCAACAGACACATGAAAAACCGCTCATCATCACTGGCCATCAGAGAAATGCAAATCAAAACCACAATGAGATACTATCTCACACCAGTTAGAATGGCAATCATTAAAAAGTCAGGAAATAACAGGTGCTGGAGAGGATGTGGAGAAATAGGAACAGTTTTACACTGTTGTTGGGACTGTAAACTAGTTGAACCATTGTGAAGACAGTGTGGTGATTCCTCAAGGATCTAAAAGTAGAAATACCATTTGACCCATCCATCCCATTACTGGGTATATACCCAAAAGATTATAAATCATGCTGCTATAAAGACACATGCACACGTATGTTTACTGTGGCACTATTCACAATAGCAAAGACTTGGAACCAACCCAAATGTCCATCAATGATAGACTGGATTGAGAAAATGTGGTACATATACACCGTGGACTACTATGCAGCCATAAAAAAGGACGAGCTCATGTCCTTTGTAGGGACATGGATGAAGCTGGAAACCATCATTCTCAGCAAACTATCACAAGGACAAAAAACCGAACACCGCATGTTCTCACTCATAGGTGGGAATTGAACAATGAGAACACTTGGACACAGGAAGGGGAACATCACACACCAGGGCCTGTTGTGAGGTGGGGGGAGGGGGGAGGGATAGCATTAGGAGATACACCTAATGTAAATGGCAAGTTAATGGGTGCAGCACACCAACATGGCACATGTATACATATGTAACAAACCTGCATGTTGTGTACATGTACCCTAGAACTTAAAGTATAATAAATAAAATAAAATAAAATAAAATAAAAGCCTTCAGATTACTTGTGACATGTCTATCCAACATCATTCCAACCAATGATCTTGCATGTAAATAGGTTGTTTAACTTGGTGGTATTGAGACTGTAACCTTAATGGTTCAGGTCTTTCAGCTTTGTTCTTTGTCATAATCTGCACTCCTGGCCATACTGACCAAACCTGGCTGCAAAGGAAAGAGATTTGAATTGATCACCAATGTATGAAAAATACAGAACCCATGTCTGGCTCCTAAACTCCTGGTAATAATTCCCACCATTGTAGAAAGTGTCCCATGCATTCAGATGAAGCAGTCATAATTTATGGCATATTTTACTGAACTGGTCCAGCATATTGGTACTACAAGGCTCAGCGGAGAAATGTATCTCGTGCCTTAAACTACAGTTTTCTGGTCACTCTTAAAATTGGTTTCAAAGATTGGGAAAACAATTAGATTGAAGAGTTTTGCTTCAAGTAGACCTACATTCATAGCTAGAGTGCATGAGGTTTTCAGCATTGCAGAATTTCACACAGGCACAAGCATAACACCAGTACTTTAGCAGCCGCCAACAGTTGCATCTATTAAACGTTTTGAGAAATGACATTGACTTATGCACATTTAAGCAATCAACAATGTTTTAGAAGTCCAGGTAATATATTAAATATATTCAGACCTAGTTTTACTTTCCATATTATTGCTCCAAAGTAAGGTAAATAGGAGTTTTAGTTGTACTGGCTTGTAAGACTTTTTAAATTACGCAGTGCATGACAACAGCTAAAGCCAACTCAGTCTTTCTCTTGGCATTGTGAGTTGAGGACCTTTAGCCAACAGTTAGCTCATCTGACTGTTTGTCTAGACCAAGGGTCAGCAAAGTTTTCAGTAAAGACCCACAGAGTAGATATTTTGGAGTTTGTGTTGTTTGTCCCAACAGACAGACATGGTGTCTGTCCCAACTACCCAACTCCGCCATTGTAGCGCTAAAGCAGCCATAGACAAGATGTAAACAGAAGAGCATGGCTGTGTTCCAATAAAACTTTATTACAGACCAGGCACAGTGGCTTATGCCTGTAATCCCAACACTCTGGGAGGCTGAGGCCAGCAGATCATCTAAGGTTAGGAGTTCGGGACCAGCCTGGTCAACATAGTGAAACCCCATCTCTACTAAAAGTACGAAAATTAGCCAGGCGTGATGGTGAGTGCCTGGACTCCCAGCTACTCGGGAGGCTGAGGCAGGAGAATCTCTTGAACCCGAGAGGTGGAGGTTGCAGTGAGCCAAGATCATGCCACTGCACTCCAGCCTGGGTGACACAGTAAGACTGTCTCAAAAAAACAGCAACAAACAAACAAAACAAATGGTCAGTCTATGAGCTATAGTTTGCCAACACCTGGTCTAGACTCTTCTGCCCTTGCTCTGCAGCTTCTTTCCTGTTGATTGGGCATTCAGGGAAGGAGTTTAAAAAGTGACATTCATGGCTCATGACAAATGAGATACTTTGGGAGTGTGAAACCATGGCTTGATATTTGTCTTCAGATATTTTTGCTTATATAAGTAATAAATGGAAGTGAGAAGTTCATTCTCAGTGTCCAAGTTTCTCTCTTTTGAAGGCAATGGTTCTTTTGTGAACACCACTAACTACATTCGAAAAGCCTCTCCGATCCCACATTCCAAGTCGATAATAGCTTTGGAAATGAGTAACAATGACCTCTCTCTCATGTAGTAGATTAAAGCAGAGGCCTTTACCACATGATTGTTTTTTGGCTTAAATGTTTGCTTGTCCTGTAACTATAATACTTTCGTTACCAGAATCACTTGAAAAGAAATACAATAAAAAAATTTCTCAAGCGGTGACCCAGAATGAATTCCTCCCCCTCCTCAATACCCCACATACTCCTAGGGATTCTGTTCTGTGGCAACGTAAGAAAGAGAAAGACGGATTTCATAGATGTGTGCAATTCCAGTACTATGAAAGAGTAATGGTGGTAATGTGTAAGTCTGGCTCCAAAGGATGCAGGTGTAATGGTGGACATGACTCAAATAGATAGAAATGTCGAGCCAAGTTCCCTAAGCCAAGAACCCTCTTTGTGCTCCTATTTCCAAGCACGCAGCTCATCCAGGAATGGTGAGTATACACACTCAGCAATGCTGAAGGCTGCCTCAGTGCTTGCCAATTTAACAGTGACATGATGGACATAAATATAGCAGTTACTAACGTGAACCTTCCCAACACTCTTCCAGACTGCTTTACTTAAACTCTGTGGCTGGTTATAGAGGCAGTCTTTGCACTGGGCAGCTGCAAGGCTAATGCACGTGTTTGGCACCAATGAATGTGAGTCCTTTAGTGGGGTTGCTAGATAAACACCACACATTTTGAACTATTAGAACAAAATCTCAAAATTGAACCCAACCTGATTGTGTGGGGAATTTAGAGGCTGCTTCTAATCGTTAGACTCATCAACAGTCTGGCTCTTATTATGACCATCTTGAAGTAAAAAAAATAAAATAAAATTCCACACATACACAGTTTCCATGCAAATATAGACCAGCTTGGGCTATTAAACCTAGCATTTTAGCAATTGTGGTAAATGCAGGGAAGAGCCTTCCCACCCAGGAATTTTTGAGTTTTTTCCCTTTCTCACCAGCCTCGGGGTACCACACAACATGATGTCCTGTGCCAGGAGAGCAAATCAGTTACAGGAGCTGTGGCCCATCCAAGGAAGCTTTTTTTTTTTTTTCCCCTGAGAGGGAGGAAACTCCTCTTTTAACGTTAACGTTGGTCCTTTTTGAGAGTTAATGAGTCCCAACCACAATGTAAAAGAGGAATATCAATCCCAATATCAAATAAATGTGGTGTTTTGGGGCGCACCCTGCTGGGCCAGGCACTGCCAAGAGTTTCATGGAGTTCCAGGCAAGATGCAAGATAGTCTCCATGTTCCAGGAAAGAATCTCCTTCCCAGGGAGCTGACAAGTGCGTAGCCAAGAAAGAGCCCTCTGTTCCTGGTGGGACCAGCATGCATGGACCAAAGCCACTTTGCACATTTGAGCTGCTGCTATCCAAACACGAGCCAGTCCTTCCAGTGTGCACGCATCCCACTTTCAGAGTCTTTCCCTCATGGTTCTAATTTGAAAACCAACCTCAGAAATGTTCTGAGGCCTGGACTCTACTCCCTCTATCCAAAGCACCTCACCTAAACCTTCTCAACACTGTGCATGAACAAGGAGATGAACCAGCTCAAGAACTCTTGACCCAGGGACTCAAAGCCTGGGTTATTTGCCTAATTACCACATGCCCCAAACTTAGCAAATGTTCATTAATTCGCTCAAACATAATTGATCACCTGCAATTTTCGATGTAATGCACATTTTTTAAATAGACTTTATTTTGTAGAGCAGCTTTAGGTCACAGCAAAATTGAGCAGAATGTACAGAGAATTGCCATCTGCTTCCTGCCCCTTCACATGCTAACAGCCTCCCCTATTAGCAACATCCCCCACCAGAGTGGTACACTTGTTACAATCAATGAGCCTACATTGGCACATCATTATCACCCAAACTCCCTAGTTTACATTAGGGTTCACTCTTGGTGTTATACATCCTATGGGTTTGGACAAGGTGTGATGACATGTACCCATCACGATAGTATCACACAGATCAGTTTCAAAAACCCTCTTGCTCTGCCTCCCCGCAGGCCCTGGCAACGACTGATCTTTTTAATGTCTCCGAAGTTTTGCCTTTTCAAGAATGTCATATATTGAAATTATATAGTTTGTAGCTTTTTAAAATTGGCTTATTTCACTTACTAACATGGATTTAAGGTTCCTCCATGGCTATTTACACTTAGTTGCTCACTCTTTTGAGTGCCGAATAGTACTCCATTTTCTGGATGTTTATTCGCCTATTCACCTACTTGGTTGGACAAATAGATGAATAGATGTCATCTTGGAAGGACATCTTGCAATTGCAAAAAGCTTCCAAGTTTTTGCAATTTAAAGTTATTGGGAATATGATGATGAATTAGACCAGCTCTTTGGGAGTTGTCTGTCTAGTCAGAGAAACCACAGCTATCATTTATTAAGCCCTTACTGCTAATCTTTTACTTGTGTTACTCATTTAATCCTTAAAATTATCTATTAGAGAGGTTCTGATCCCCACTTTACAGATCAGAAAACCATGATAAGAGGCAGGGCAGGGACTAGGGTAAGTCAACAGAGGCCCAAGACACCCAATTTAAGGAAGCTTATGAAAATCTGACTGGCGGGGTGGTGAGAGGACCCTGAAGTCAACAGAGGCTCAAGACACACAATTTAAGGAAGCTTATGAAAATCTGACTGGCGGGGTGGTGAGAGGACCCTGAGAGTGAGTGCCTCTTTAAATGTTGTGCCCTAGGTGCCTCACTGTGTCCCAGTCCTGGCAAAAGGAGTTAAGTGACTTGACCAGTATCATTCAGCTGGCAAGTGGCAGAGCTGGGATTTGAACCCAGGACATCTAGCTCTGTAACCCACACTTTTAGCACAAGTGGCCAAAGGACCTACACTGTGCAATTGAATGTCAAAAATGCCTTAAGAGACTTAAAGGGCATGGGAGCTCAGAGGAGAGAAAGGTCTAGGGCACAATCTTCAAAGGGATTTGGGATTACAGTGGATTAAACAGTGGCCCCTGAAACACTATGCCCATGTCCTAAACCCTGCAACCTGTGAATGTGGCCATATTTGGATACAAGTTCTTTGCAAAAGGAATTCAGGATCTTGAGATGAAAGCAAACTGGATTACCTGGGTGGCACCTAAATCCAGTGACAAGTGTCCTTATAAAAGACAGAAGAAAAGACAAAACACAGAGAGGACCCTGTGAAGATAGAAGCAGAGACTGGAGTCCTGAAACCACAAGCCAAAGCAGACCTGGGGCCAGCAGAAACTAGAGGAGACAGGGCAGGACTCTCCCCTAGCGCCCTCTGAAGCAGCACAGCCCTGACTACTCCTTGATTTCAGATTTCTGACCTCCTTAGTGGTGATTTATTGTGGAAACTCCAGGAAACTAAAATAGGGATTGACCTGGTCTTTGAAGCACATGTAGAATTTGGACATAAGGGGAAGCCCCATGAGCAAAGAAGAAACTGAATAGTTCAAGCCTGGTAAACATCTATAACATGGGGTCACACGAAGAGGAAGGCAACTCAGTAAGCCTAGAAAAGCAGGTAACAAGGGCCTGAGTGGCCAGCTATGACATAGATTTAAGAGTTCATGCTTGATTTGGGAGGTAAACGATTGTATTAACTTCATTTCCGGGGATGAGGACTGACCTTAATGAACATAATCAGTTATCTTTCCAAAAACTCACCTATCCATTCACACTAGCAAATAACCACTCAGAAACAACAACAATAAAACTCACCTATCAGAATTTAAGGACATTCCTCCATATCTTCCTTAGGCAGTCATTCTCAATATAAGATGGCATAAAAGATATTCAAAAAATAATGACTGAACTCTACTTTTGCATTTGTGGCTCATCACATCCTACCAGAAACGATCAAGCGTAATGAGGCCATGAGCTGGACAGTGACTTCTTAGTCGGCCTTCAGCAAAACAGCTGTCTCCAGAGAAGAATGTGCTGGGCCAACCAGATTCTCACTCTCCAGAACTTGGGTTGAGAGGTATAGAGCAGTCAAGGAGTTAGGAGTGGGAGCTGATACTGGAAGGCTTCCCAGAGAGATATAAAGGTACAAGGGGACCATGGAGGGCCTTGGCAAGCCAAGGTTAATAGTATACAAGGAAGAGGGAATCATGAGACTAAATGAGCTAAGAGCCAAATCTGTTGGTAGAGACAGGGGAAGTAAGAAAATACTACAAGAAAAACATAAACTCTGAGAGAGGTGACCAGGAGAGCAAAGCCCAGGACCTCTTGCAGGTATAAAGTTCATGGCACACTTACAGTAACAGCCAACACCCCCTAGCTGGCAGGAGAGATTCTTCCTAGCCACCAAAGGGCCTGAGTTCCTTGGAAGTCATTGGGTTTCCAGAAGACAATAGTTTGATTGGGCTCTTGGCACCAGACAGGGAAGGGATGAGCTCATTTGAGAAATACTTCATGAAAACCAGGAGGCCATCATTTCCAGTATTCACACTACACTGCAGGACTGTTCAGTGAGAATCCATAGTGGTAGGGGACAACCTTTGGAGAGAAGATGGAAGAAAGTGGGCCCAAGAAAATGATCAGGAGTCCTTGGTGGATCCCAGGGCTAATCTTAATGAGCAGTATAACCTTGTTTTTTGAAGGTATGTAGAGTACTCCCAATGCATGGTCACTGAATGACAGCTGAGGCATCTGCTGAGTGAGTGAGAGTGTGTGTGTGTGCGCGTCGGGAGTGAGACACGGTGATGCATAAAAAGATGTTGAGGGAGCAGGGGACATAATGGGAACCCTTTTCAGTGTGGAGAGAAAGGTCAGCTCCCTCAGTCACAGACAGGATAAAAACAGGGAGCACAACAGCAAAAGAGCCCTTTAAACACCTCCTTCCTTGACTCTCTGTCCACCTAGGAATGCAAAGCTGAGCAGGTGGCTCTTAGGGCAAAACCAGAGAAATGAACCGGGTCATGGGAGGAGAGTTGCCTCCAAGTAGCACAACCCCTAACCCCGTCCCCCGGGCCCTCACCACCCCCAAGCTAGGAACTCCTGTGCCAGGTTATGGCTCCACTGCTGTGCCTTGGAACAGGGTGAGCACCCACATGGAGCCTGGTACACAATGGCCACCTTTCTCCTTTGGCTTGGGGGGTCTCGGAGTGGTAACCTGGGACACTGCTGTCTGCACCATGACAGGGCCCACCTTGCTTCTCAGTCGCTAACAAGAAAACAGGATTCTGCAGGGGAGGACAGAAATCTGTCACCCAGGGCACAGGGCTTGCCTTGCTGGCCTTTCCACGGGCCTTCTCTAAAGCAAACCACCTGTTTCCTGCCCGGCATGGGCCTGAGCCTTCCAAAATCTCCGCAAAAAAGAAACGTGTCCAAACCACTGCTGAGGGATGACAGTCTTGGCACTGCCTCTGGTTGTATTTGTTGTTCACTAAGGAGTTTTGTGGAATCCAGACTCATTTTCCACTGAAACAAGGGAAAGTAAAGACAGCACCAAATAAAAATAGCTTCCCGGCGTTTCCTGTTTACTCTGCTCTGTGGGCTTCCCACGGCCTGGGGGCTTTGCTGGACTTCTGCACAGAAAGCCCCTCTGCAAAGAACACTACAAGTGACGATTTGCTTTCTTCTTCTGTGTTTCTATTTCTCTTCCTTGTGTTCCATGGCAGTTTAGTTTGGGGGTCTGTTGGGTTAACTCCAAAATCTCCTTTCTCTAACCCTTTTTAGAGGGAGACAAGGTTGCAGGGTGTTTCTGTGCTTTCCATGGCCCGGTTCCCTCATAAAGTAGAGCTAATTATGTCCGGCCTGCTGGGCCTCAGAAGGAAAATGTAGGAGAAACAGTAGGTGACACAAATATAAAAGGACTATGGAGAGAGGGGACCTGGCCAGGCACAGTGGTTCATGCCTATAATCCCAGCACTTTGGGAGGCCAAGGTAGGAGGATCACTTGAGCTCAGGAGTTCCAGACCAGCCTGGGTAACATAGGGAGACCCTGTTTGCACAAAAAAAAAAAAAAAAATTTAATTAGCCAGGTATGGTGGCACATATGTGCCTGTGGTCCCAGCTACTCAGGAGGCTGATGTGGGAGGATCCCTTAAGCCTGGGAGGTCGAGGCTGCAGAGAGCTATGATCTCACCACTGCACTCCAGCCTAGGCAATGAAGCAAGACCCTGTCTCAAAAAACAAAACACAACAACAAAAAAGAGGGGGTTTAGGACTAGCACAAAGATTTCACATCCTCCTTCAGAATCATGTTCAGGAGAATTGACAGTAAAGACACAGGTGACGAGACAGGAAAAGCTCATCCAACAGAAGAGCAGCGGAGTCCCAGACATCAGGTCTCACGGAGCTGTGTGTGACTCTAAGCTTTTGCTTAAAACCACGGAGACATCAAACCTGTCTGGGGAGAGTGCTGTCTGAGGAGCAAGCAGCTCCTGGGTGGGCCAGGAGTGACGGGTCTGTGCTGCAAATTGGTGTTTGGCCCCTGCACACAGCCCACGTGCTGAATATGTTTTTTCGGTCCAAAAGCAACGGGAGCAGCCTCACTTTCCCTGCTGATTTTTGCACCACAACAATAAAGTTAATAATGGAAAAAACATATCCCATGGCCAGGAACACTCTCAGCGAGCACAGCAGAGTGTTGGATCTACCATCTATAGACAGAAACTGCTAAGAGCAAACCAAAGCTTGTTAACTGATTTTTATGAATGATCAAAACAGCAAAGCAGATTTATTTGATTTCCATCGTATAAAAATTGACAGTTACATAAATATATCTCTAAAACTATCAGGATTAAAACCATCCTGTTCTTGACAGGAAGCGAAGTCACAAAGAAAGCTAAACTGACACTGCTATCGGGGACCTCTTCTGGATTGAATTGGGGCACCCCACCCAAAATAAACATTAAAGTCCTAACCCCCACCACCTCAGAATGTGACATTATTTGGAAATAGAGTCTTTACAGAGGTAAGCAAGTTTAAAATGTGGCCATTAGGGACTGAGCCCTGACCAGTTCAGTTGGTGTCCATAGAAAAAGGAGAAACATGGTCACAGAGACACACAGAGTGAAGCCAAGGCCAAGACACAGCGAGACACCGTCAACAAGCTAAAGGACGCCTGTGGCCACTTGAAGCCAGCAGACAGAATCTTCCTCGCAGACCTCAAAAGGAACCAACCCTACCAACACCTTGACTTTGGACATCTAGGCTCCAGACTGTGAGACAGTAAATTTCTGTTACGTCCCCCAGTTGATGGTACTTTATTACAGCGCATGTAGCAAACTCATACAAGGACTTTCATCTCCTTTGCTCCCAGACGCTGACGCCCTGTTCTGTTCGGAGAATCTGCCATGGTGCAAACTTTGCTGGGAAGCAGACCCACCCCGCACCTCGCGATGAAAGCTGAAAGTCAAGATTTCCCTCTCCCCAACCCCTGGCAGTTGATGCTCCATTCCAGGGCACTGGGGCTAGAGCACTGGGCAGTTTAGAAAGGATTATTTCATTGCCAGCAGCAGTGGCTCCTAACCTCCAGTTGTAATGGTGCCAGGATGCCACCCAGCATTTGCCAGAAACCTGACCTTGGCCATTCGTCCAGCCATTTGGTTTCACTTGGTTCCTTCCCCTTTTTCAAGCCCAATCCTGTAGACTTCCCATGGATTCTGTAAGTACCTCAGCAAACGAGGACATCAGTGCAAATCAACAAACAGCCGAGCATCCCACACACCTTGTCTGGCATTTTCCACCCCTGCTTGACCACGGCCTGTGGAACATCCTAATCTCAGTGCAAACAAAGGCAAACTCCCCACCTTTACCCTCTGTCTTTTCTCCAGCCGTCACCAAACTACCTCTGTTCACGGCACCCCTGTGCTCCCCTGACCACCATGAGATAGGTCCCGTACAACCCATGCTTCCCTTTTTTCCCAGGCTCCCAGCAGCCACCCTTTTGTCAGGTCCTCCCACCTGAACCACCACCCCAGTCCACACACTGGTCTGAGCCATTGTCTGCATCTCAGATTCCCATGCATGCTGGTGGGGGCAGTGAGTCCTGGAGAGAGGGAAAGTCCTGATCCTACCCCGACTGTGCATTTCCCTTGCTACTGCTCCCGGCCTCATCATCTGCTCACCTGCACTCCACTGGAATCCAGCCCTCCTTCAAAGCCCATCTCTAATATGGACAAAGAGTTTTATAATTTTTTCTTCTTGAAACAAGAAACTCCCAGGCTGGAGTGCAGTGGCACAATCTCGGCTCACTCCCGCCTCAACCTCCTGGGCTCAAGCAATCTTCCAACTTCAGCCTCCCAAGCAGCTGAGACCACAGGTGAAGGCCACCACATTCTGCTCATCTTTGTACTTTTTGTAGAGACGGGGTTTTGCCATGTTTCCTAGGCTGGTCTCAAACTCTTGGGCTCAAGCAATCCACCTGCCTTGGCCTCCCAAGGTGCTGGGATTATAGGTGTGAGCTACTATGCCTGACCAGTTTTATGATCCTTATCAGCCAGAGGTGCTCCTTCCCACCTTCGAATCCCCTTTACGTTCTTGGATGCAACTCGGTGTCTTCCAGGTTGCGTCATAGTCATCTACATGCTCATCTGGTTCCTGCTATCCAATTGCCACTATCTATGGAACAGGATTTTCCCTGGACTCCTCTCCAGCTCCACAACCACTATTATCACTTGTGACTTCTCAGTGGTGATCACTCACAGCCCCCTAACTGATCATTCAGTAGAAAAGTCCCAGTCAAAAGACTAGACGTGATCCAACCTCCATGACCTCTCTGCCCAGAAGGTCTCCTCCTTGCTCTCTTCTTCCCTCCTCTCCAGCCTTACTGCTTCCTCCCTGTTCGCTGAACACACCGAGCACACTCCTGCCTCAGGGCCTTTGCACAGGGTAAGTCCCTCAGCTTCTTTAAGTTTTTGCCCAAATGTCACTTTGTCGAAGAGGTCACCCTGACCTCGTTATTTATAATCTTGCAACCCACCCCACCTCCACCCTGTACCCTTAGTCCTGTTGCCCTGCTTTCTTTCATTGTAGCAGAGATCACCTCCTAGAATACTGAATAATTTTTTATTATGTTTATTGATCATTGTCTGCCTCCCCATCCCCACCTGCCACAAAGTGAGCCCTCAAGAACAGGGATCTTGATCTATTATGCTCACTGATGTATCCTGGGTGCCTGGTACATGGGAGAGACCCAGTAAATATTTGTTACATAAACAAATCTCTGAATTCTGCATACTCCTGACTATGATAGTCAGTAGGTTCCCAAATCATGCTTCTTTTCTTTTTAAGCCTAGCTGCCTGGTTGCTTGGCTGCTCTTCCCTGCGCTGCCATGGAAACCAACAGCCTAGGGACAGGTTGCTTTTCATGAAGTCAAACAACGTGCATCACACGCCGCAGAACACACAGACCCGCACCATTCCCTCCACAGCCAGAGGACGGGATGCTCTGGCCAGTCAGCTGGAAGTGTAGGGGTGCAAATGGCCCTGGGGCCAGCACCACGCCAGCTCAGGCAGTCTCGGGTCCCCATGCAGTGAGCGGTGGAGGCTTCCCAGGAGGACCCACCCCTGACTGATGGATGCCCACACAGACCACACATTCTGTTCTCAGGAGAGGCTCAAGTCAGAATGTTCCCATTGCCACCCACAGGCACTTTCTTTCTATCCTCAATAATAGCAGGTATTTATGGGGCATCTACTATGGACGAGGTACTTTGCATATATTACCTCCAATCCTGGTGACACTGCAAAGTCATAGTTATTATGACTTTCACACTTGAGGGAACTGAGGCTCAGGGAGACTAATTAGCTTTGCCTTGGGTCACAGCAAGTCAGTGAAGGAGGTAGATTAGAATCCAGGCGCTGAAATATGTAGCTTCTTCCCACGCCACGAGCTCCCACCTGCACTGCTGTCTGCAGGCTACTCTGCTGTGATTGTCTCAGACCCTGCACCTGAGGAAGGGCGGATAGAGAGCAAGTGGTGGAGGCAGAAACCACCGTAGAAATCCAGTGTGTGTGCATCACACGCATGCACACACACGCACACGTGCACACACACAGATCAATGACATGGCCCCAGCAACACTGTAACACCAGAAGTTTCTGAAGGAGGGGGAGCTCTAAGCTCTCTCTGGAGGCCTTTAAAAAATAACAACAAATAAAAGATAATTCCATCTCGTTGGAATGACGTAGGTGTGGTCGTGTCTAAAAGCAGAGATCAGCTGACCCCTAACGGTCCCGTTTAGCTTTCTGACTATGATAAACCATTACTGAGCAGACGGACTAACTACTTGGAGCATTGCTAAATCTGTTTTTAATAATGTCACCATCCCAGGACCAAACCCTGCCCCATCGCTGCAATAAAGGTTCATCATCGCTGGAGAAAGAGCACTGGGTCACAGAGGGCAGAGGCGGGGAAGAGGGGACAGCCTGTTTGTTCTCAAGCATGGGGCTTCATGAGTCATAGCCTTGCTCAGGCGGGGACGAAGAGCTTGAAGATTTATCTCAGCTGAGGTCTGAAGAATAAAGATGAAAACAATAGCAAGGAGACCGTGTCAGAGCAGCGAGGACAACAGCCCTCCTTGAAAACTGCTCAGCAGCAGGGCGTGGGGGCTTTGTCGGTGTTGGCATGCACACAACTGTGTAACGTGCACATTGCAAACACATGAAGACACCCCTCGACGGTGTCTAAGATTGTCAGGCAACATTTGTCTCAGGCTGTCTCCAGAAGTGGCCAAGTCCCTACTACATGACTCAGGTGGTAAATATTAAATTGAAGTGCCACCAAGGGCAAAAACTCTGGTCCGCGCTGAAGCAGCAGAGGGGCCTGCAGAGAAGAGAGCCTGGCAGCCACCCGCGAAGAGCTGCCAAACCAAGCGTGGTGACATGAGAAGTAATCAGAGGAGATGAGTGTGAAGGGCTCTCAGAAAGCAGTGACACCAGTGTCCAAATGTGAGCATCCTGGGCATTTGGCCACCTGGCCCGGGCTCACAGACCCTACTAGTGTTGACAGCTCTCATCACCTTCTGCGCCCACCAGAATCCAGGCCTTTCTGTATCCCATGAGAAGGGTGGAGTTCATGCTGGGCAAAAGAAGAGCGAGAATGAGCCCTGGCTTCTGTGTCTGTGTGGGCTCACAGGTGGGTGAGAGCCATCTCCGGGGGTGCTTCTTGGTGGAAAGACGGGGTTAGCTGGGTCCCACAGCAGTGTCCTTGGGCACAGAGGTGACACAGGTGTCCCAGAGATGGGGAGAGATGGTCTCTTTGCTGCCCCTGCACAGAATCTGCACTTCGCCAGCTCCCTGGGAGAAGGGGACTTAGGAGCACCCACATGGGCGCTCCCACAAGGGGCTCCAGCAGCGAGGCCCTCGTGAGGCTGCTCCACACGGCTCTCGGAGAATGGATGTCAGGGATTAGAGAGGCCCAACCCGGCACACCTGCACATCTGAATGCCCACACACTTGCATATCTGCTACTGCAACCCTTGCCAAGGGCCTACTGTATAAATACACCCGAGACTCCATGGGCAGGGGAAGCAGGGAAGGCCCTGTATGAGCAGATGAGGACTGGAACTTTAAGTCCCTGTCTGCATCTAACAGGAGACATTAGGGTAAAGGAGACACAGGAAGAATGTGCTCTGCCACAAAACATGGCTGCCAAGACTCTACATGGCTCCAGCTCACTGAGAGTAAATGCCCACGTACCACATCTTACCCCACCCCCACCCGGCCCTGTGACCCCAGCCCCTGCTACTCTGGCACTCACAGGGCTCTGCTACTCTGCTACGCTGGCACTCAAGGGCTCCAGTCACACAGGCCTTTCACCAGCTCTGGAAAACTTCTGGGTGCTCCTGCCGCAGGGTTTCTGCATGAACTGCTCCTCTGCCTGGATTCCCTCAGGAATCACAGGACTTTCAGGCCTTACCTCGGTCAGTCTGTCCTCGATCAGCCTGTCCTCGATGTCACCTGCTCAAAGAGGCCTTCCTGGCTCACTCACTAACACAGCAGCCACCCCCTGACACTTGCTCTCCACCTTCTCTTCTTTATTTTTCTTCACGGTATGCTTTGCCAGCAAATATTCAACTTGAGTATATTTTACTTATTTTTGTGTGTATTGTAAATTCCCCCAAGGGCAGGAATTATTTGCCATTGCTGTCTCTCCAGTGCTTATCATTATGCCTGATAGCTAGTACTTGCATGCACATTGTTGGATGGATGAATGAATGAATGAATGAATGAATGAATGAACAGGTGAACAAATGAGTTAATGAATGAGAGACAGAGAGAAGACACACAGTGCCTGCCCTCAAGGCCTTTGCTCTCTGGTTGAGTACATCTTTTTGCTTAGAATAACTTAGGAGCAAAATAAGTTCACTGGTCATATAAGACTTAAAATTTTTTTCAGCATTTTCATCTCTTCCTCCCTCCAGATTCTAGAAGGAAATTATATCTAACCTGTTTTTTGGGGTTTTTTTTTTTTGTTTGTTTGTTTGTTTGTTTCATTTTGTTTTGTTTTTTTCCCAAAACAATCATGGAAACTGTGACTGAGAATCTGAAGGGATTCGGGAGGAAACTCATCTGTTGTATTGCGGTCCTCACCCAAACCAGCCTGGCCTGGGGGCCAGGAAGAATGCTGACAGCAAGCAGAGCTGACCACGCTGACAGCACCAAGTGCTGGGGCAGGGCCTGAGGAATCCAGGCACAGGGAGTGGGGAGCGATGCCAAGGCTGCTGAAGCAGGGGGCAGGCAGGGGGCATCAACACAGAGCACATACAGCAGCAAGATGACTGTAGCCCACTCGCAGACCGCACAGCACCTGCCTTACTCTGGGAGTGGGCAGTTCAATTCTGGGAAGGATCTTGATATCTGAAATTCTACTATTAGAGTTCCTGTCTGTCTCAGCTAATGTTGCATAACAAATCACACCAATACTCAGTGACTTAAACAGTAACCACTGATGATCTCTCATGATTTCTGTAGGTCAGGAATTCAGGGACAGCTTGGCTGGGCAGTTCTGGCTCAAAGTCACTCACGCATTAAGTTGTAGTTGGATGTCAGTTAAGGTTGCAGTCATCTGAAGGCTGGGGTGGGACTGGAGCTTCCCCTCCCAAGGTGGCTCACTCATGGCTGGCAGATTAGTGCTGGCTGTTGATCCATGCCTTGTGTCCATGGGGCTCCTCCACAGCGCTACTTGAGCATCCTCATGGGATGGCAGCTGGCTTCCTCCAGAGCAGCTGATCCAAGGGCCATGTCAGAAGCTGCAATGCCTTTTTGACTTAGCCTTGGAGGTCACCACTTTCACTTCCATCATATTCTGTTCATCACACAAGCCAGCCCAGATTCAATGTGGAAAGGGGCTACACAGGGTGTGAATCCCCAGAAGTGAGGATGACTGGGAAAGTGTGTGTTTGTCTTTTGTGACATCAAGTCACTGCCACTGTTGGGGTACAAGGGCCTCTGGGAGACGTAGCTACTCGATCTTATCAATCCAATTCACATCTTATTGGGACTGACTTCATGACACCATCCTTTCCAGCTAGGTTTTGCCTCCCTTCCCCCACCCCACTCCAGGCCCCCACCCTTTACCCCGACTCCCCCCACTACCACAGGCAGCAGAGGAAATCAAAGAGGAGAGTGAAATGACAGCAGTGAGAGTGAGGTGGGGGCTGGGAAGGGAAGTAAGAGGAAAAGCCAAACAAAGGTCTTCCTCCCTCCACACTCAGGACCCCCTGTTGAATTCACCTATTGAATAAATATTAATTGCATCAACAATGTGCTAGGGACCCAGTAGTAACTCAGACCTCCTACCCAAAATTGATTCTGTATGGCATACGTCCTCATGGAGGTATGTTCTAAGGACCACCAGGAGCACAGAGGAAGAAGCGCATGAAGCCTGTGCTAGGGAAGATTGGGAGGGCTTCACAGAGGAGGTGTCACTCCACACACCCATGAAGTGAAGCTTCCCAGCCCTTGTATAGTCAGAGAGACAGAAAGAGGCTGAATATCTTATTCCTTGTCACAGATCAGAGCATCACAGCCCGATCTTCTGACCTCAGCGCCCAAACAGCACATCCCACAGACTATCATGTTCGACACAGTCTCATGCTGTGGCAAGGAGACGAGGCTGGAGCTGTGTGGCCACCACCACCATTTACCAACATAAGACCCAGGACTACGGGCTGGCGGCTTTCTATCCTATCACTAAAATAACCAGGGAGAGAAACCCTGGCAGTATGCTCACCCAGCTTCGTCTAGGCAAGCAGCCCTCACTCACAGGAAATCCTCCTAAAGGCTCAAGTCCAGTCTCTCTGGCTAGATGTTAAAGGCAGTGCCTCTTACCATGAGAATTCTAAGAGTTATTACACAGTGTTTGTCTTTTTGACCAGCTTATTTCATCCTGACTTACATCCTCCAGGTTCGTGCATGTGGCAGCATGCATCAGAATGTCCTTCCTTTTTGGCTGGGCGCAGTGGCTCAAGCCTGTAATCCCAGCACTTTGGGAGGCCGAGACGGGCAGATCACGAGGTCAGGAGATAGAGACCATCCTGGCTAATACGGTGAAACCCCGTCTCTACTAAAAGCTACAAAAAA
>NC_045440.1:99556507-99611091 GCF_002776525.5 Piliocolobus tephrosceles
GGCCTCCCAAAGTGCTGGGAGGCCGAGACGGGCAGATCACGAGGTCAGGAGATAGAGACCATCCTGGCTAATACAGTGAAACCCCGTCTCTACTAAAAGCTACAAAAAAAAAAAAAAACTAGCCGGGCGACGAGGCGGGCGTCTGTAGTCCCAGCTACTTGGGAGGCTGAGGCAGGAGAATGGCGTAAACCCAGGAAGCGGAGCTTGCAGTGAGCTGAGTTCCAGCCACTGCACTCCAGCCTGGGCGACAGAGCCAGACTCCGTCTCAAAAAAAAAAAAAAAGAATGTCCTTCCTTTTTAAAGCCAAGTAATATTATATTACAAGTATATACCACATTTTGCTTCTCCATCTATCATATGGACACGTGGGTTATTTTCACCTGTTGGCTATTGAAAATGATGCTATGAACATGGGTGTACAAATACCTCTTTGAGACTCTGCTTTCAATTCTTTTGGGTGTATAGCCAGAAATGGAATTACCGGATCAGATGATAATTCTGTTTCTACTTTTTTGAGGAACCACCATACTGTTTTCTGTAACTGTTATTATATAATAGTTATTAATAATTTAATGATTACTGAACAGCAGCCATCCTGCAAAGCCCTGTCACTCATTCCAGGTCTTTCTCACCCAATCTCATTGTCTGAGGTAATACCCCAACAGAGAGCCTTCGTTTGCTGGCACTGTGTGTTGTTGTTACACATTAACCTTCCCAAATTACACATATTTCACAGATGAAAATCCTGAGTTGCACTGATGGAAGGGAACTTGCCAAGGGCAATAGAGTGAAATATCAGAACTCCAGACTTGAATTCAAGCAGCCAAGCTTCTCATCTCCTGCCAGGAGGTGTGTTTCAAAGTTTGGGATAGAACTGGGACTTGCAGGCCAGGTGTGGTGGCTCACGCCTGTAATCCCAACACTTTGGGAGGCCGAGGTGGGCGGATCACGAGGTCAGGAGATCGAGACCACAGTGAAACCTCATCTCTACTAAAAATACAAAAAATTAGCCTGGCGCGGTGGCAGGCGCCTGTAGTCCCAGCTACTCGGGAGGCTGAGGCAGAAGAATGGTGTGAACCCGGGAGGAGGAGTTGCAGTGAGCCTAGATCACGCCACTGTACTCCAGCCTGGGCGACAGAGCTAGACTCTGTCTCAAAAAAAAAAAAAACAAGAATTGTGACTTGGATACCTGTGTCACCTATATCGTGTGACTCAAACTCCCTTTGCCTGTTTCTCATCTTGAATATGGGTCTAATGATGATGATCTGGAAGTCATTTAAGGATTAAGTTAGGTAACTGCCAGTCTGCCTGGGATGCCATAATTAAATACCACAGGCTGGGTGGCTTAAACAAAAGAAATTTATTTCTCACAGTTCTGGAGGCTGAGAAGTCCAAGATCAAGATCAAGGTGTCAGCAAGGTAGGTTTCATTCTGAGGCCTCTTCCCTTGGCTTGCAGGAGGCCACCATCTGGCTATGTGCTCACATGACCTCTTCTTTGTGCTCACACCGGGGGTGGGGGAGACAGCAAGCTCTCTGGTATCTTTTCTTATAAGGGCACTAATCCCATCATGAGGGCCCCACCCTCACAATGTCATCTAACCCTACTGCCCTCCCAAAGGCCCTACCTCCAAATACAAATACCATCACCTTTGGAGCTGGGCTTCCCATGAATTCCTGGGGGCATACGGAGTCCACAACAGTCCATCACTTACTGGAGGAGTCTCCATGTGCCAGACTATGCTAACTGCTTTACCCCCATCCCAGGCTCACAGGGCAGCGTTAGGGAGCAGAGCTTTGTGGCTAACAGCACAGGCTCCAAAACCAACGGCCTGACATATGGTAAGTGCTTAATGAACAGTTGCTATTACTTGCTCCACTTTGCAGAAGAAGAAACTGAGCTTTAAAAAAAATCAAGAAACTTGCTGGAGGGGTAAGCTGGGCTCCCTAATTCTCAGCTCCCTTGGGAGAGCCCTTGGTACAGTTCCTCACGCAAAGTAGACGCTCTGAGGGGCAAGTCTGGCTGCTGCTGACAGTCATGATGTTTCCTTCTCATGCAACCAGCTGCACCTGCTGCTGCTGCCTGGATTCCAAGGGAAGACACCAGATGGACAAACCCCTGTCCCTAACTATTCCCCCGCAGCCACGCCCACCTCCCCTCTTTAAATTCTTGTCTCAGCCTCTGATGCTTCCTCGCTGCAGTCAGCCAGGGCCCCACTACAAGAAGCAGCTTCCTAAACAGCTGATGTGGGGGCTTCTGATGGTCCAGGGAACGTCGAATGTCATGGCAGGCAGAGCCGCCAAGGTGTGGCTCCAGCCTCCCTCCCAACCTTTTCATTGACTTCTGGAGTCAGCTGCACCCTGCAACACTTCATATATGTTCTTCTCAGGTCCAGAGGCGTAAATCCTACCCACTTTCCAAGACCTCCTTTGGAGACTTCTGAATCACTCCCCATTAACTCCACCTCCCCCTGCCCATCTCTGCAGAATTCCCCACTTTCCTCTGGCTTGCAGATATTAAAGCACATACGTTCTCTCTCTTGCCAAACTGCAAGCTCCCTGCAGGCAGAAACTACAAGAACATTGGGGGCTGAGCACCCAGAGAGGTGCCAGGCCTACAGGAGTCACTCCATGAATATTGATCAAATTGGGTTGAACTGTTGAAATGAAATCCAAAACTCCCAGGGAACCTTATTCTCCCTGAGCAGGACCAGAAACGCCCCAGTGAAAGGATGCCTTTGTCCCCCACACTCACTCTAGAGCTCCTGGAGAGAGAGAACGTGAGATCAGTCAATGCCAGGAGCTGCCAATCTTTGCTGTTTTTCCCTTTCAGTCATGTTTATTGATATAATTGGTCCTAATATTTTAATTCCCACACAAATGTGTCACCTCCAGTCTCCACAATGTCAAAATGTCATCAAGTAACCTCCCCAAAGTCGCGTTTAACCTCTGCAGCGGCATCAACACCCACACAGCTTTGGCGCCACAAAGCAGCGGTGAGGCAGTGGGTGTATCATCCCCTCTGCCTGCCTCTCTTGTTTCTATATATATGCTAAATAGTTATAAGAAATAAAACAATTGTCTCTGGCTCTCAAGGGAAATCTTGAAAAGATTATGTCTCGCTGCTGTCTAAGTGAACCGCCCAAGAACTGCTTGCCTCCAGAACTCTATTATCCTCAAAAACAGAGAGAACATTATCATCTCTTTTTTGTTGCCATTGCTTTTGCCTGCTGTTCTTTAAGTTTTCTCCAAAAACATCTTTTTTTTTTCAGTCCTAAGCATACAACTTTGCCAATAATGGTGAAAAAAAAAATCTCCTTTAAGAAATGCAGCCCTTCTCACATGGGGATTATTTTGCATGTGCTTTTTGTTGGACACATGATGTTCTGCAGACTCCGTGTGTCTGTGTAGGTCATTGTAGTACTTATTACATGTGTTCAGGCATGATTGATAGGTATGTACCCTTGTGTATGTATATGTATGTGGATACGTGTGCATTTGTCGATACGGGCAGGTATGCACAGGTGTGCGTGGCTTCGTGGCAGAATTGGATGGCGCCCACCCACTATGCCTGTGCTTCTTATGTTTCTCAGTCCCCCTGGTCTTTATGTTGGGGCAGTATGGCTAGTTTTGGACAATGAATTGTGAACAGAAGTGACTTCTGGCTGGGGCAACTTAGTGCCCACATGCCCTTGTAGTGGCAGCTGTCATGAACTAAATGTTTGTGTCCCCTAAGATTCACACACTGAAGCCCTGACCTGCAATGTGATGGCATTTGGAGGTGGGGCCTTTGGAAGGTAATTAGGTGTAGATGACGTCATGAGGGTAGGGCCCCATGATGAGAAGAGTGGGTAGGGCCCATGACAGGATTAGTGCTCTTGTAAGACGAGAAAGCAAGACCAGAGTCTTCTCTCATTCAGCCATGTGAGGACACCTGCAACCCAGGAAGAGGGCCCTCACTAGGAATTACATTTACTGGCACCTTGATCTTGGGCTTCCCAGCCTCCAGAACTGTGAGAAATAAATGTCTGTTGTTTAAGCCACCCAGTCCATAGTATTTTGTTACAGCAGCTCAAGCAAACTAAACCAGGAGGCTTAGAGACATGCATTCTAGATGAAGTAGCATGAAGATGGAAGAAGGCTGCCCAACTCCCACAGGCTGCGATGTGAGGTAGAACCTCTGAGTGTGTTAAGCCCTTGAGATTTCAGGGTCTCTCTTTTGCAGCAACTAGCATTGCCTATATAAATAATGCAGATAAAATAATGCAGATAATCTTCTGGGATTAAAAAAATAGTAATAATAATGTAGATAATAGCAAGTACATAGGGTTTTTGTTAGAACTGAATTAGGTAATAACTTAAAAATCATGTGTGCATTCTCCAAGTAGTGTGGGGTAACTGCAGTAAACAACAATGTATTCTATATTTGTTTCAAAAGAGCTAGAAGTAAGGACTTGAAATGTTCTCAACACATTGAAATGATAAATACTCGAGGTGATGGATAACGCAAATACCCCGACTTGATCTTGATCGTTACACATTCTATGCATGTAGCAAAATAGCATATGTATCCCATAAATATGCAAAAATACTATGTATCAATTTTTAAAATTGGACAAGCGCCTAATAAGCACACTCTACTAGCCTGGCCCTGTGTCAGGTGCTGGGGATACAAGCCCAGGGACCCTGTCCTCAGGGACATTTTGTTCTTGCAGGGCAGATGCGGAAACTGACATACATGGTAAATGCACAATTCCGGGAGCGGGAGCATATACACACCAAGTTTCATTCCCAGGGATTCAGGAAACGCTACACTATAAAAGGGTGGGACGAGCAGCATTTTGAGGAAGAAGTAGAGCTTGCCCGGTTAAATGAGCCAGGGTGCCCCAGGGGAGATGGGGAGGGGACTGGTTATGAATGGTGGATGTGTGTAGCAAGTTTTTAGAACCTTCAAGGAAGCCCTGGGATTCTCAGACGCCACATTCTGTTGAGGCTGGGTCACTCTGAGTGGCTCCAGGGATAGGAGGGTCTGGGAAAGCGTGAAGGTCTCATTTACTCTCGACACAGAAAATGCGAGCTTTTTCTTTTTTAAGGCTATGGCAAAATGCCCTGCTTTCTTCGTATTCATCTAGAAGGGAGCGTGTGTGGGGGCGTCTGCCACTGTCCCCCAAGTGAATGTGCGCTCCCAGAGGCAGAAACAGACCTGGTCATGTAGCCCCCTGGGTTCCCTGAGCCAAGGGCCTGGGCTGCGCCTGGAGTCCCCACAAACGCCTGCTGGATGGAAAGGAACACAGGTCTCATGCTGGGCTGCAGTTTGGAACAAACAAAACTGAATACCCACCCCAGGGTGGCATCCACGTCAGCCCCTGCTGAGCTGCACGGAGGTTTCTCTCCAGGGAAGTCTGCGAACTCGAGCGCCGGTGCACCGCGCCACCCCGCGGTCACACCTGGCAACTGCACCTTCCCGGACAGTGCCGTGGAGCCCCGCTCTCCCGCCGTTGTCACCCCTTCCAGGGCTGGAATCCTCAGCCCACCTTCTTCCCTCTATAAAGTCTCCGACAATGTCCAGGCACTGCTTCACCACGGTTATTTGGGTCCTGACATCCTAAGCCCCGCTTGTCAGATTATGAGTGGGAGGTGACAATGAGAATTCAAGCCACACGTGAGAGAAAGGGACAAAGACAGGACGCGTTAACCCCTTACCGAAGCGCATGCTGGTAAAGAATGCTGGCAGAGAGGGGTTTGAGCCCAACCCAACCACTCCCTAGCTCAGATCCTGCAGAGCTACTTCACCCCACCGGGCCTCAGTTTCCCTCTCTATAAAATGGGGATGATAGAACCCAGAATCACTGTATTAAAAGACATAATTCATATAAAATAAGCTAAGGCTCCATGGCTGGCACATAGCAAGTGTTCAACAAATAAAAATTCAAAGCACCTATGCTTCTGTTACTCCATCAGAGTCTTGCTTCAGGTTAGTGAGGTAAACATTAATATTTCCATTGTATTGACAAGTACACTGAGGCTCAGAGAGTGGAAGGGACTGGCCTGAGGTCTTTCAGCCAGGGAACGATGGGCTTGAAGCGGAGCCTTTTGGTGCTTGCCAACATTCCAGGAGCCCCCTGAAAGAAGATGCAGAGGGCAGAATGCTGAGGAAAAACTGGGAAGGTCAAAAGAGAGAAGAGAGAGGAGACACAGTGCAAGTCCAAGACAGCAAACTGCTCTTTTCAGACCCTCTTTCTGCAGGAGGGAAAAAAAATGCTTTATTCAAAAAGTTCAGCCAGGCACAGTTAGAGGCTGAGGGCGGGAGAATCCCTTGAGGTCCAGGAGTTGGAGACCAGCCTGGACAACATAGCAAGACCCCCATCTGTACAAACCACATCAAAAAAACTAAAAAACATGGTGAAACCCCGTCTCTACTAAAAATACAAATATTAGCTGGGTGTGGTGGTGCTAGCCTGTAATCCAAGCTATTCGGGAGGCTGAGACATGAGAATTGCATGAACCAAGGAGACAGAGGTCGCAGTGAGCCAAGACTGTGCCACTCCCCTCCAGCTTGGGCAACAGAGTGAGACTCTGTCTCAAGAAAAAACAAAACAAAACAAACAAAAAACTAAAAAGACAAAAAGTTTGTCCTGAGAAGCACCCAGCACTGTTAGGAGGTCTGGGCTCTGGTTCTGGTCCTGCTGTGACGCAGTGGTGTGACTGGCTGACTTTGGACACGTGATACCCCCTCTCTGGGACTCAGTTTCCTCCTTGACAAAATGAGGGAGAGGGTGGGTCAAGATGCCTGCTCCGGGGCCTTTCAGCCCCACACCAGTCCCTCCCCCCTGCTTTTCAGGTGCTGTGTGGGGAAGCTGCCCACTACCACTCTGTGGACATCCATGGCCAAGGGGTGTCACCATTTGGCCTCAGAGACCTCCGAGGAGGAAGAAAGGACCCAGAACTGTGCCCCGGCGCGTGACAGATGGAAAGAATAACTCTTAACTTGATCATGTGAACAGGAGATTAGCATTAATCCCCAGTGGGGACTGAATCACTGTGCCCAAAATGCTGCACGCAGGGCCAGGAGCTCCGCAGGCGCAGAGCCCTGTGGGCGGGGAGCCTGGCCGTTTGCTAGCCAGATTAAAAAAATTCAACCTGCCGAGGCTCCAAAGGCTGACCCAGGGCAGAGTGGGAGGAGAGGTCACTGCTCCCTGCCACCTCTCAGCTGAGAGGAGAGCGCCGGTGGGGTGTACCCACGCCTTTCTGGGTGCGGGACGGCTGTGTGCCTATGTTTCATTGTTTTGCTTTTGGCTGATGTTTCAAACAAGAGCGGGTCAATCGGTAGACGTAATCACGGGCCTTTCATAGCCGCCTAACTAGGCGAAGATGAATGGCTTGGGTGGTGCTCTAGTTGAAAATAACAGCAACATATCAGGGCAGAATTAAAGAGAGAGAAAAACAAATGAAATAAATCTATCAGGACTCCAGGGCCATCTTTCCGAGGAAAACGTCAGGATGAGAAAGACCAGATTCCTGTGCCAGACCAAGGGTCAAAATCCTCGACACTCTTCACGTGGCCCCAAAGCGGGGAGCTGTTGTTGCCCTTTAGCTGCCTGAGGCAAGTCGGAGCCTATGTAGGGAAGACTCGGTCAGCGTCCCTGTCTTCTGTTCCTAATGACTGATTAAAGCCCTTGAAAATGTTAAAAGCCATTCCAAATGCCACGCTGGTGGAACAACTGTGTTTTCTTCACGCTCAGGGAGACGGAGGCTGAGGAAGCACTGGTAACTATGAGGAAGGGGGTCTCATGCTGGCGTCTGGGGAACCCTAGCTGTCCCTGTTCCCAGCTTGACTCTGTGGTCACCACAGTAGGGACAGACACTCCCCTCCAGTCACTCCCCAGTGCCCTCCAGACTTAGGGGAGGATCCGCAGATTCTGCCTGGGAGTGAGGTGGAGGCCCAGACCGCAGCCACCCCCGCCCCTGGCCTCTGGGTGGAGGGGCAGAGCCAGGCAGTTCTGTGAGTGATGTTGGCCCCATGCTGAAGGCCAGCTACCCCTTGGCTGTCACTTGCTTCGCGTGAGGGGGTGCCCCTGAGCCAGTGACAAGTGTTTGTGGGAGCCATGCTCTGCCCTGGGTAAGAAGAAATTTCTACCTTTTCTCCCAGCTCCGCAAAGAGAGCTCTACAGCACCTCACAGGCAGAAAACAATTAGTGACTCAAAAAGGAAATGTATGGGAGAAGACACTTACTTAGGCTTTGCAGGGGACCTGCCACTTCAGGAGGACCTTCTAAGGGCTTTCTATTGGTTTGGAGCCTCCAATATGTTCTAACACCTCAGCTTGGTGGGGGTACCTCTGAGGTCTTCATCCTCTCTCTGCTCACCTGGAAGTGCCCCGTGCTCCCTGCAGCCAGTTAGTGCCCCATCCGGCAGGTTTTTCTCCCCTTATGATGCCCAGCCATGGGGGGCTGCCTCCAGATGCCCCAGCCAAGGCTCCCAGGGCAAAGGATCGAGGTTACTTTCTTGAAAATCACTCAGGCTTGCGTGGGGTGACGCATCGGGACAGGAATGGCCCCAAGATGCTGAGACCAGAAGAAAACACACTCTGACCGCCTTCTGCAGTTCCCCCAGGCCTCATCTGTCAATAGCCACACAGACAGTCAGGACAGGGTGTCTCAGAAACATCCCCTCCAGCGCCTAGCGGCTGAATGAGGGCGGCAAAATGCCATCCCAGGCTCCAGCAGAACTTATATGTCCCTGCAGAAGTGTGATGCCGTGGGAGCTTACAGGGCATGTGAAATACCCAGAAGTTACGTAAAGGGGCAGCTGCTAGATGTTAGAAGAAAGACAAGTTCCTGACCAGAATATTCAATATTCAGCAACCAGAAGCTAGGCCTCACTGTTTAAAAAAAGAAAAGGAAAGGAAAGAAAGAGAGAAAGAAGGAAAAGGCCTACAGTGATTCAGATCTCAATGTTAAAAAAAAAAAAAATTAAACCTTTATGCCCTAATTCATAACACCCAAAAAGAGTGACATTCAAATTTGTGAACAGTCAATTCTGGCAAAAATATCAAAACTTACAAGTGGACAAAAAATTCAAAAGAGTATCTTTCCTGGTGATTCTCAAACATGATCCCATGAAATCACACAGGGAGCCTAATAAAAACCACAGGTTTCAGGGCCGCCCTACAGACCTAGTTGGGCTGGAATCTCTCGGGGCTGACACTAAGACATTTGTGAGTTTAGTAAGCTCCCCAAGTGCTCTGATGATAATGAGGTTTGGAAACCACCGACTTGGCCCACTGCTCCTGAACCTTTCCTGTGCATGCAAACCACCTGGTGATCTTGTACAAATTCAGATTCTATTCCAGATCTGAATGGGGCCTGGGATTCTGCATTTCTGTTGCTGATGCTGCTGGTCCTAAAACCATACTTGAAGTGTCCAGACTGTTCTCCAACCTCCCTCACTTGACTGAGAAACAGATAAACTGAGGAGCAGATATAAGGGAAGTCGAGAGGAGAACTGCTGAGTTGAAAGATAAAAAAATGACGTGGGTGGGAGCTGAGCTGAAAGGAAGCTGCAAGCTAATTGATCAAGAATGATAGTAATCTCAGCCCTTTGGAGGGAGGCCAAGGCAAGAGGATTGCTTGAGTTAGGAGTTTGAGACCAGCCTGGGCAACATGGCAAAACCCTGTCTCTACAAAAAATACAAAAATTACCCAGGCATAGTGGCTCGTGCCTATGGTCCCAGCCACTCGGGAGGCTGACACAGGAAGACTCCTTGAGCCCAGGAGGCGGAGGTTGCAGTAAGCCAAGATTGTGCCACTGCTGCAGCCTGGGCAACAGAGCAAGACTCTCCCCACAACCCCCAAAAACCAAAAAAAAAAAAAAAAACTAAGAATGATGGTAAAGCTGGAAAGCTGGTTTCAAAGTCAGCCCCAGAATCTCCACTTGGTCATTTTCTTACCAGACAACAGTCTTGGGGCTTGTTTCCTAGTGATCATTGCAGGTGTGCAGTGGGAACTAGAACTCTGCACGGGCCCCTGGGACCGAGGGCTTGCTGGGCAGCTGAACCGTAACTACCCCACTCTTTGGCAAGATCAACTTTAGAGTCTACGTGCCAACCTCTGGCATGTGTTCCAGGGTGCGCATGAGGCCCTCCCTGACACCCCTCCACCCTGTATATACAAGTGTGCATGTGCACACACACACAGAAATGTGGCTCCAGACACCCCTCCACCCTGTGTATACAGTACACACACACACACATATATACACACACACACACACACAGAAATGTGGCTCCACAAGTTGCAACGGGAAATAATCACCCTGTCTTCTGAGGGCCCTGTGCTGAACACCTATCCTGTCTCTCATTCCTTTGACCCACTTTGTGCTCAGCCCTTGCTACAGCTGAGCACAGGTGTAGGCCAAGGGCACCTTGTCTTAGCCGCCCCTAGTCTTCTGCCCCTGGGGCTTCTCGTCCTGCCTTCTGTGAGATGCTCACTGAGCAGGCCCAGCCATTCTAGCACCTGTGCAAATCTGGCGGAAATGAACAGTCCCTAGGGGAACCCTTGGGCGATAGAAATGGGAGCTGGTAAATAAAGATTTTCCTGTCCCGGGCCTCCTGTAGACAAAGCACTCCGTTCATCAGACTGTCCCCAGAGGGATGGAGCCCCAGTTGCCTCCAAGGGTAACCAGCTCACAATGCATACTTGGATAGGCTTTCCTCCTTCCCTAGTTCACTTTCCCAGCCTTCCTGCACGAAAGCCATGCCAGGCTTTGTTTTAGAGAAAAACGTGGCTAACCCATGCCCTCCAGTGGTAGTGGCTAAATCCTGCAGAACAAGGAGGAAGGAGGAGGCTGCAGACTTCAGAGACCGCCGGCCCACAGTGACCCAGAACACCAGAGGCTCTCCCTGAAGCTGCAGCCCCTGCCTGAGGCTCACTGCAGCTGTGCAGGGTTCTGACAACAAATTATGTTGTGTCCAAAAAATAATTTAAGGTCCTCTGTGCGACGTTGGAAACAAGAGAAGGAAAGCTAAAGAAACAAGGCTTATTTGGCCTGGAGTAAAGGTTAAAAACCAACCTCATAAAAATAAACGGGTGGTTCTCATTGTTAGCTGATGTAAAGAATGCAAGGAGATAGGACTGACCTGGAACTGAAGGGCCATATCACCCATCGGTATGCTGCCAAAGAGGAGATGGCGTCTCCTGGTGAAGTTATGAGCTCCCCATCGTCAGAGGCATTCAGCTTGTGATGGAGAGGGGTAGACTTCCTGGGGATAATGTGGATGGGATTCATTCTTTGGATAAAGCTTTTAAAGTTATTCCTTTTTTTTTTTTTTTTTTTTTTGGATGGAGTCTCACTCTGTCACCCAGGCTGGAGTGCAGCGGCACCATCTCGGCTCACTGCAACCTCCGCTTCCCAGGTTCAAGCGATTCTCTTGCCTCAGTCTCCTGAGCAGCTGGGATTACAGGTGTGAGCCACCACGCCCACCCTAAAGTTATTCCTTTTCTAGGCACCTCTTTAAAAATCACAAATCCTTTTCAAACTAAGATTCTGTTAGTATGAGTCTGCCCCAAAAGGGGGGAATGTTTATTGATAAGTGACCTCATAAACTCTCCCAGTCCAAGGACATAGACCATTGAACTGTGCTTTCAGCTGATGTCTTTTCCAGAGTGGGCTGTTTGTTCATGAGGTCTTAGCACCACCTAGTGGATTCCTTTGTTCATTACAAAGAGTATTAACTGTAAAGTTTAATACACCCTTTTTGATTAATGCATCAATTCAACAAAAATGTATTAAATACAAGTTATGGGTTAAGCATTGTGCCATCACCAGGGGTGCAACACTAATTAAACAAGACATGGTCTCACCTTCATGAGGCTCATATTCTAATAGACTAGACAATAAACATGTAAACAACAAAAGAATTAATTGTTTTATATTGTGATGTCAGGAAATAAACCCATTGTGTGATATAGAGTAATGTAAGCAGGAAGAGGCTATTTTAAGTAGTATTGACAAGCCCAGTGCGGTGGCTCACACCTATAATCCCAACACTTTGGGAGCCCCAGGCGGGCGAATTACTTGAGGTCAGGAGTTCAAGACCAGCCCGGGCAACATAGTGAGATGCCTGTCTCTACAAAAATACAAAAATTAGCCAGGTATGGTGGCACCTGCCTGTAATTCCAGCTACTCAGGAGGCTGAGGTGGGAGGATCACTTGAACCCAGGAGACAGAGGCTACAGTGAGCTGAGATCATGCCACTGCACTCTAGCCTGGGCAACAGAGCGAGACTGTCTCAAAAAAAAAAAAATACAAAAAGTAGCTGGGTGTGTTGGCACGCATGTGTGGCTCCCAGATACTCAGGAGGCTGAGGGAGGAGGATCAATTGAGCCTGGGAGGTCAAGGCAACAGTAAGCCATGTTCACACCACTGCACTCCAGCCTGGGAGACTGAGCAAGACCCTGTCTCAAAAAATAAAAAATAAAATAAAATAAATGGTGGGCAGAGAAAGCCTCTCCACGTGGACAATCGTGGAGGAGCTAAGAGCTTGGCTGTTCAAGGAGCTGAGGCCAGCATGTTCAGAGCCCAGTGGGTGAGGCCAGAGGGGTGCAGTGGGACTGGAGAGAGAAACGAGGGAAGTTCCATGTTTGTAAACATTTCCTCAAGTGAAAGCACACAAATGGTTAGGGTGGGCTTCTCCAGAACAATATCTGATTAAATTTTCAAAACACGGGGAAAGGGAAAATGCCTTGATAGGAACTTGGCCACGTGCTCAACTCCAGCAGGCCCCTACCAGGGCCATGGGTCACAGCTGTGTGCCCCTTAAGACAGCTGCATCTGCTCCCCACACCCTGCTTCAGGGTCCCCATTACTGATAAGCTGCATCTTTAATTACTTACGTTGGAAGTTTATTTTTAAAGTCTGGAAGAGTGGTTCTCAACCTTGGCTGCAAATCATCTGGGAGCTGTTAAAACCCCCCAAGTCTAGCTCACACCCTTGACCAGTTAAAGCTCCATCCCAGGAGGGTGGGCCCTGGGCACCGGTGCTTTGAAAGCCTGCAGGTGACTCCCATGTGCAGCCAAGGCTGAGAACAGCTGATCTGGAAGGATACTCATCAAGAGAAAAACAAGACACCTATTTGATATTCTCAGGTAGAGAAGGCTACACAAGTAATGAGGCTGTTTCCTTTTTCAAGACCAGGCCTCTTCCCCAGGTGGAAGCCCCCACTCTGGACCACCCCAGCCCTCGACACTACGCTCTCATTACGTTCCCACCTGGACGCTTCACAATGCAGTCAACGGACCCTGTGAGCTGACTTTGCAGAAACGTACTTTTTCATAATGGCAAGCAGGCCTGCCATAGGCCCGGGAGTTCTTGGGTTTCCACGGCCTTGTTACTCAGTCACACTTCCCCAAGGTGCAGAGGGTCCAAGAGCCAGACCTCCTAAGGCGGCGATTCTCAGCTGAGCAGCACATCACAATGGCTTGGGGAGCTCAAAAATACTGATCCTTGGGCCCAGCCCAAGACTGATTTCTGGGCTGCGGCTTGGGCTGTTGGATGATTCTAAAATGCAGCCAAAGGCCGGGCGGGATGGCTCACATTTGTAAAGTCAGCACTTCGGGAGGCCAAGGTGGGCAGATCACTTGAGGTCAGGAGTTTGAGACCAGCCTGGCTAACATAGTGAAGCCTCGTCTCTACTAAAAAAATACAAAAATTAGCCGGGTATGGTGGCATGTACCTGTAATCCCAGCTACTCGGGAGGCTGAGACAGAAGAATTGCATAAATCTGGGAGGCGGAGGTTGCAGTGAGAGAAGATCGCACCACTGCCCTTCAGCCTGGGCAGACAGAGTGAGACTCTGTCATAAATAAATATATTAATTAATTTTTAAAAATGCAGCCAAGACTGGAAGCTGCTGTTGCCAAAGAAAAGGCAGCACCTGTATTCCTCTATGTCCTCAGGAGGTCTACAATAACCAGAACCGCTGTGTAACGGGTTGCTGCTTGAGTGGCCCACAATTGCTACAGGCTTTGTATTCTCTGCTAATGCAGCTCAGTCCTGGATCTATCTCTGTGTTCCCCAGGCCTCAGATCAGCTGGTTATGAGTAGGCCAGTTAAGACTACAAGGGATTCCATATAGCAGTCAACTGCCCCCGTCACCTCCCACTGGCTGGGAAGAAAGAACTCACGCAAGGCATGTGGCCACCAAGACGGCAATGCTACATTTAGTACATGATGGGTGGTTACCTAGTAAATTCCCATTTAAAAAAAAAAAAAAAAAAGGAGCATTATCCTTAAAGCTCTTGCCAGTCAAGCACCAACAAAAAAAACTGGTAATATGCACTTTGCTGCACTTGTATGGTATAACTGTTTACATAAGCAATGGCTTACGTTATTAAAAGAAAGCTATCCACATACATCTTAACATCTAGGATACATACCAGAAGGTAGCTAGTTACATTGGCTGGTGAAAATCCAGGTGATTCAAATTTTGTTATTGTTGTTGCTTATCTTCATTTCCTAATTGTTTTATGATGAATATGGATGACTGATATGACCAATGTTACTAGAGCAAATACCAAAAAGAATCCATTGTTTCTTACAGAACTTAAGTGCATAGCTGGTCTATAAGTGTTCAGCTCACAACTCTTACCTTTTTTTTGTTTGTTTTTTGAGATAGAGTTTCACTCTGGTTGCCTCTCAAGTAGCTGGGATGGCAGGCATGTGCCACCACGCCCAGATGATTTTGTAATTTTGGTAGAGATGGGGTTTCACCATGTTGGTCAGGATGCTTCAAGAACCCTAAAAGCATTGCTCCCTCAACAAGAGGACAAGGGCCACATTGTACTTATTTGGTAGCTACGCGGCTCTAGTACAGCATGGCAGGCACTTAGAAGGATCAAGATCAACATGCTCATCAATTCAGCTGCCGGAAAGTAAGCCATTCCCCCATCAGTCTTTTTCACAAGGAACACGGATTCTTTACTGCCTCTGCAGATTCTGTTAGTTTTTCAAAGTATCTTCTGTGAAACTAGTTTTCTCTGGACAATAGGTATGCAAAAACCAAAAAAGGTACGTGTGTGGGAGTCTGAAAGACAGATTTCTTTCCTAAAGAGCTTTGCAGAGCTTTGACTATACAATTATTCATTGTGAATTGCAATAGGAGGATACCATATATAGCTTTTCCCAAATTTATTTAGCCATAGAACACTTTTCTCCAGGAACAGCTGCAGGGACTAGTGCTCCCAGGAATACATTTTGGGAAATACTAGTCTATCTTTCTGGTGCACAGCTCTTTGATCTACCACCCACAAGGCAGAGTGGCTGCAAACGTGCCCTGTCCTCTATAATGAGGGCAGGGCTGCACAGAAGGTGGTTAGGTGACCACGCAGCACACTCAGACTTCTGTCATCGAGTGAGCTCAGCCACAAATGACGTAACTGAGAGCCCAGAAAACAAATAAGGAATGGTCCAATAAATATTCACAACTGAACATCAGCTGACATTTTCATTTATTCTGTTTACAGGCGCCACGTAGTTACACTGGTTTTTCTCGGTCTCATCTGGGTTGGATCCAAAGACATTCAGAGGCATGGTGAGAGGCAAAGCATCAGACATCTCACTGGTGGCAGGTACTTTCTGACTACTGTACCACCTGCCGTATCCCTCCCCACCGCATCATCCCCAAAGCCATTTACTGCCGAACGCTACAGTAAAAACCCAATGCATTTACATAAAATAATGCCTGACTGCACATTTACAATTTTTAGAAAAAATCCCGCTTAAGCTCTTCTAGAAATTTATGGCAGGAAAGTTAAGGACCAAGGCTATGAGTGAGCCATATGTGGCAACTAAAAGTAGATGAGCACTGAGTCTCTCCATTCATGGAAAAAAAGTCACACTGAGCCCACTCTTCCTGTGGGGCAGGATAAGACCTTTCTTTTATACCCTGTTGAGAATCTCAGGTGGACAACGTGACTGCATGAATGTTGAAAGGCAGCTTGCCGGCTTAGTTATCACCTTGCAGAGGTAGCTATGCACTACACAGCCACGCTGCCCAAAGTGCGCTCCTGAGAACACTGGTCCTACAAAGTGCTCCTTGTAAGAGAACTTTAGGAATCAAAGTATTTAGAAAATACTATACACTATCATTCCCTTCCTGGAGATCCACAATGTACAGTATCACATGGAAGTTTCCAGAAGTCCTTTCATAAAGAAATGCTTAACTTTAACCCAGAGTTTCCATATCAACCTGACCTTGGAATCTCTTATTTTTTGGGGTGACACATTTCATAGAACACATTCTGAGAAATGCTCCTCTATGGCTTTGAGAAATTCTTTGCAGAAACAAAATAATAATAATTTTTTTACTTAAAAAAATTAAGTAACTAGTAGGATCATGTGTTGGTCAAAAACAAAGAGATCAAAGAGTCAGGAAGTCCACGTAATAGACCCCTCCTTTCTAATTCCAGCCTAGCACTGTCGCCATAAACTTTGCCTGCCTGAAAACAAGTAGCAATCAGTTGTCCATGATTTCTCCCTTTGAGTTGTTCAGCATGGTAATCACAGTACAGAATTGAATGTGGCCCATCAGGGGCCCATATTTCATGTACAGAAGCCAAGCGTCTTGTCTTGTCTTCTGTTGTAACAGTGAAATCATTAAACATCTATTGTTGCTTATCACATGACTACAAGGTTTTTCAAATAGACCTGACAAGCCCTTTGTTCCTAACAAAAAAGGGGGATGATAACTTGTAGAGCTTCCAATTATTTTCAGCCACAACTACACAGACCAAGAGATCATAATACAAAGCTTTTGGCCAAATAATTTAAAAGTATTACAGCAATGACAGGGAAAGATGGAAATCAATGACACTACTGGAATGATGTAAACATTTTATCATCTGCATAATACATAATTTTTTATTCTTGTTTCCAAGGAGTTTCACATGATGTTTTGAAGCAGAAGCAGACTCGCCACATGTGAAACTTGGCAGACAATAATAACATATTATCTATGCCCTGCTGGGATATAAGTGCACGTTCACACCTCAATAGCAATCCTCGCAAATCGATATTGCAGAGAGGCGGGAGGCCTCAGTAGCACTAAGCCCCTCTGCGCTGCCGGCTGGCTGGACAGCGTATCCAGCAAGCCTGTCAAGCTAACAAACCCCAGGGCTTCTCCACAGCCAACAGCCATGGAAAAATCTCCCTGAGTCACAAAGCCTAGGAGAGTTCTGGAGCAGTGCATTGTCACACGCGGCAGAGGGCCTGACCACAGCCCCAGAGTCAGAGCTTCCTGCCCAGCCACGGGCTCTTCCCACGCCGGGCCATCAGAAGAGGCGCATCCCGGCTTCTGCCTCTTCTCCCTTTTCTTCTTCTCTTTCTGTTCCAGGATCTTGCTCCTGAATGGGTCACTGTGTTTGGATTCCTGGGGCCCACAGTAATGCCAGTCCTCACGGAGCTGGAGGAAGTCCTCCTTGGCTGGGACGCAGATCATGGTGTGAGGCTCGGGGCTGCCCTTGCTGAGCAGGGACAGGCTGACCCACACCAGGGCCCTGGGGAAGTGGCCCAAGATGGACAGGCAGGCCTCTCTGGTCAATCCTTGCTGGCCTCTGCCAGGAGCTCGCCGGGCTCCCCGAGTGTCCTCAGAACTGGGCCCACACCAGGCTGACAGTTGCTTCAGTAATTTTCTACTCCTACATGAAGTTGGAGACATACGTTTGAGGATATTTTGTTCCAGAAAAAAAAACATATAATCAGAAGATTAGACATTGCTAGAATTAATTTGATTCTTTTATACTATGTAAGAATCAAAACTACAATTTTTTAAAAATTAGAAATACACTGTAGGACATTTTAGTACTGATATTTTTCTTTTTATGTGTTTGCCATTCTGAAACTCAGGGACTAAATGTTTAAGAAGTTGAAGGCAGGCAAAACAAGACAGTGAAATAGAATCTAGGATTGTAATCACAGTGAGGGTGAAAATAAACAGGCACTAAGATTTTAATGAGTAAAGGAACTATAAGGGACAATAGTTGCATGTAAAGTAAGAAAGAATGATAGGAAATTAAGAGGGTACTATATGGAAAAGTAAGCACAAGACTAGAGGGATAAGCACTTTTTAAAAATCATAGCACAGGCCGGGCGTAGTGGCTCACACCTGTAATCCTAGCAGTTTTGGGAGGCCGAGGTGGGCGGATCATATGAGGTAAGGAGTTTGAGACCAGCCTGACCAACATGGTGAAAATTAGCCAAGCGTGGTGGCATGCACCTGTAGTCTCAACTACTTGGGAGGCTGAGGCAGTAGAATCGCTTGAATCCAGGAGGCAGAGGTTGCAGTGAGCCAAGATCACACCACTGCACTCCTGCCTGGGCGATAGAGCAAGACTCCATCTCAAAACAAAAAAAAAAAAAATCAGAGCAAAGCACAGAATGCAGGGTTGTTGATAAGCAGAACCTGGCCCGCAGCAATATTGAGAGGACATCATAGTGTATCTGGTAGCCTCTCTGGTTAGGACCATATTACATCTAACTGGTTGCTACTCTATTACGAATCCATATGATTCAAAAGGAACTAGAAAAAATCTAATTTGGTGACTTAAAGCAAAGAATTCTTGCTCAAACTGCATAAAATACGTCAGAAAAAAACTGCCTTGGTTTAGATCTATTGATGACAATATTGTAAATCATTTCATCAATTAGCATCATTCCTTACATCAAACATTATTAAGCTGTTTCCCTGAGCCCTCTATGAAATATGGAAGACTGGCTTTCCCTTCCAGAAAGTCTATAAATTCCCTTGGATTTTGCATAAACAAACAGCGATGATGCTTATATCCTGTAGCCTCTTCAGTATTAAAATAAATAATCCAGAATGTACCCAGAAGTCACCGACACTCACCTGAGAACACAGAGTTGACTCCCCGTGGCAGCAACATGGTTTTCACTGGCCTCCTGGTCTGTGATGCTCGCGGGCCCTGGCGATTCTTGACACACTGCATCCATTACCTCTTCTGCCTCCCTGGGGTGCTCTATGGATGTGCCCACTTCGTCAGATGGCTGATGAGGTTTTTTAGGCATGGGAGCACAAGGCGCCTCAGATCTTCTTAGCTTACTCTCCTTACCATTTGGAGATGAAGCTACAGAAGGTTCTTCGTGGGCCTGGCCTCTTGACTCCCAGTCTTGAGTTAACTGCTCCCAGGGACAGCAGAAAGGTGCCAGAGTGCCAAGCTTAACGTAGTTGGGCCGTTTTGCAGGAGGGCGTCTAAAGAAAAACACAGAGAAGAACCAATGTTGAACAATTTAGGACTGTAAAACTAAAATAATTATAACCATTATAATGCATCTCTATTTTAACACACACACACAAACACACACACAAAAGCTTTCCGAGAAACATATGATAAAGAATAATAGGCTGGGCTCAGTGGCTCATGCCTGTAATCCCAGCACTTTAGGAGGCCGAGGCGGGCTGTAATCCCAGCACTTTAGGAGGCCGAGGTCAGGAGTTCGAGACCAGCCTGGCCAACATGGTGAAAGCTCTACTAAAAATACAAAAATTAGCCGGGCATGGTGGAGGTTGCCTATAATCCCACCTACTTGGGAGGCCGAGGCAGACGAATCACTTAAACCCAGGAGGCAGAGGCTGCAGTGAGGCAAGATCGCACCACTGCACTCCAGCCTGGGCAACAAAGGAAGACTCCGTCTCAAAATATAATAATAATAATAGGCCAGGCGCGGTGGCTCATACTTGTAATCCCAGCACTTTGGGAGGCCCAGGTGGGTGGATCACTGGAAGTCAGGAGTTCGAGACCAGCCTGGCCAACACGGTGAAACCCCACCTCTACTAAAAATACAAAAAAATTAGCCAGGTGTGGTGGCACGTGCCTGTAATCCCAGCTACTAGGGAGAGTGAGGCCGGAGAATCACTTGAACCCGGGAGGCAGAGGTTGCAGTAAGCTGAGATCATGCCACTGCCCTCCATCCTGGGTGACAAGAGCAAAACTCCATCTCCAAAAAAAAGTCAATAAAATAATAATAATAACCAACTCTACCGGCCAAGCTTTTTTGTTTTCTCTGGTTTTCAATAAACAATGTAGCCCCATGTGGCCACTGAACCACACCAGTGGTGTTCATTCCTGAAAGCGACAAGGAACTGGTGCCCCTGGAGTTGCACCACGATTTTCCTGTACACTAAGCTCAAGGTTACATGAAGTTTCTGTTTTACTCTTGACCTCCAGTGACCCAGCTACCCTCCACAAAAACAATAAATACCATTATCAGTTTCTTACATAGCCTTCCAGAGACATTTTATGTACATACGAGCAGATATATACATATCTCTTCCTTTTTATTTATTTTTATACAAATAGTAGCATATTAGATACAGTACTTTTTGCTTAACTTCACTTTTTTCATTTAACAAAATATCTTGATTACTTTATGCCAGTACTGAAAGCTCCCTCATTCTTTCTTTTTAAAAGGCTGTGTATCTTGTATCTTATTCTCCTGAATGAATATGCCCTTATTGATTTAGACAGTCCTCTATGAAAGGACATTTTGATTGTCTTCAAGCTTTTGTTCCTCCAAACAAGGCTGCAATGAATGATCTTGACGGTTACTCTGCCTTCCGCTGCGCCACCATGACTCTTGTTGTCACTCTCAGTGGCTCCAGCATCTGCCTAAATCATCCTTCCAATACCCCACCAGTCACCTTCCCACCCTCACTTCGCATCTTTTACTTCACCCCAACTCAAGCACCCACTCGCTGCTCATACCTTAAGTGTGGTCACTGCCAACACCTGCTCCAGCTTCAAACCATGACGTCAGTATCCTGTTCTCAGAGCCATGCCTCCTGTTTTCCACCCACTTACCCTCCCACAACAATGCCCCAACCATCCATTTATACTAGCACCTCCCCGCGGCTCGCAGCAGCTGCCTCGCTCTTCATCAGCCTAGACTCCATGGTTCACACCACCGTCCCTCCCCTACAAATGCCCCCACTCCCTCCACTGGAAAGTCCACCTGGGCGCAGCTGACTCTCCAATGACCTCATGCCAGCCTGAGTGGCAGAGCACAGCTGAGGAAGAACTCAAAATGGTCCTGAATGGTCTTCCTTTATCAACACAAATCTCAAATAGGTGCTCTCTATATCTTACAGATTCCATGTTTCTCCTCTCAATTCCATCTTCCACTGTCCCAGAAACTGCTTACAATTCCTCTCTCTTCAAATCTCCAACAGCCTCTCTCCCTTTCTTACTGCTGGCTGATAGTTGTGCCTCTTTTTTCATGAAGACAGTCACAATCAGGAGTGTGCTACTTAATCCCCCCACCGCAGAATCTAACCTAGCTAAATAAATCCATGTTCAGATTTCAGTGGCAGTCTAACAGTCTTATATTAATTTTTCTGAGGAAGAAGAACTAGCCAACTTAAGAATTACAGAAAGAAAGTGGTTTGGAAAATAAGATTAAGAGTCAGGGCTGTGCGCGGTGGCTCACGCCTGTAATCCCAGCACTTTGGGAGGCCGAGACAGGCGGATCACAAGGTCAACAGATCAAGACCATCCTAGTGGTGAAACCCCATCTCTACTAAAATTACAAAAATTAGCTGGGCATGGTGGCGGACACCTGTAATCCCAGCTACTCGGGAGGCTGAAGCAGGAGAATCGCTTGAACCTGGGAGGCGGAGGTTGCAATGAGCCGAGATCATGCCACTGCACTCCAGCCTGGCGACAGAGCAAGACTCCATTTCAAAAAAAAAAGAGTCAGAACTGTTTGTAAATCTATTTGGAAGATAGCCAAAGAAATAAAAGCAGATTAAACGGTATCAGTGGCAGTCTAACAGTCTTACATTCAGAAGAACTGAACTCAATCCCAACAGATACTGCCTCCTCTACTTGTGCCCTGAATCCCACCCCTTCTTCCTTGTCCAAGGACTTAGCTCTTACATTTTAGCCTTCCTCCCATCTCCTGGGTACCCCCAACCAGCCTAGACACTTGTGCCTCCATCAAGAACACAAGTTACATGGCCAGGTATAATGGCTCATTCCTGTAATCCCAGCATTTTGGGAGGCTGGGGTGGGAGGATTGCTTGAGGCCAGTTCAAGACCAGCTTGGGCAACAAAGCAAGACCCTGTCTACAAAAAATTTAAAAATTAGCCAGGAGTGGTGGTGCACACCTACAGTCCCAGCTACTCAGGAGGCTGAGATGGGAGGATTGCTTGAGCCCAGGAGTTGGAGGCTGCAGTAAGCTATGATCACACCACTGCACTCCAGCCTGGGTGACAGAGTGAGACCCTGTCTCAAAAAATAAAAGAAGAATATAAGCTCCATGAAGGCAGAGACAGACTTGTCTGCCTTGCCCCTGCTGTCGCCCCAGCACCTAGAATGGTGTTTGACACACAGTAGGCTCTAAAGAAATGTATGTTAAATGAAGGAATAAATGAGACAAATATATAAAGATGCACACAGGAAGATGTTCACAGAAACACACAGCAAAAAATCAGAAATAACCTCAAGAGCCACTGATAAATTACAAGACATCCACACTGCAATTGCATGCGACCATTCAAAGTGACATTTTGAGCAAAGCTGGCAGGCTGACTCACAGGCCAAATGTAGCCTGGTGTCTGTTTTTGTACCACCCATGAGCTAAGAATGGTTTCTACATTTTTAAATGGTTGAAAAAGCAAAAGAGTAATATTTCATGACACATGAAAATTATATGAAATTCAAATCTGAGTGTCCATATATAAAGCATGATTGGAACACAGCCATGCTCGTTCTCTTACATGTCATCTGCAGCTGCTTTGAAGCCACAATGGCAGAGTTGAGTAGTTGCCATGGAGAACAAAGGCTCCACAAAGCCAAAAATATGTAGCATCTGGCCCTCTACCAAAAAAGTTTGTCAATACTTGGTTTAGAGTCATATTTTTTGATATGGTAAAACTATACATACCATATTGTTAAACGAAAAAGGCAGGTTTCAAAATAATGTATGTAATACCATTCTTTAAAAAAAATATGTGTATCTATGGAAAATTTGCATGCATAAAAAGCTCTGAAGAGTAAGAAATAAGTATTATTGTCAACTATTATTTAACAAACACATAGAAGCCTCTCAACTACATTCTATGGGAGACACAAGGATGTATAACACGTGATTGCTGCCCTCAAAGAGCTGGTAAGCTAGCAATCCAGGAATATATCACTAGTCACTCATTCATCCACCACTCCGCAAATAGTTTGAAACCCAGGCACAGGCCAGGCAGGATAGCTCACACCTGTAACCCTAGCACTTTGGGAGGCCAAAGCACGTGGATCACTTGAGCCCAGGAGTTCACGAACACCCTGGGCAACATCACAAAACTTCATCTCTACAAAAAATACAAAAATTAGCCAGGTGTGGTGGCAGGTGCCTGTAGTCCCAGCTACTCTGGAGGCTGAGGTGGGAGGATCACCTGGGTCCGGGAGGTGGAGGCTGTGGTCAGCCATGATCATGCCACTGTACTCCAGCCTGGGTGACAGAGTGAGATCCTGTCCCCCCCCCCCCCCCCCCCCCCAAAAAAAGCTAGGCAGACTGCCTGTCTCTACAGTTATGGTTGCAGCAATGAACAAGAAAACACAATTCTGCCCTCATGAAGCTCACCATCAAGGAACTACAATATTCAACCAGTCATTCATCAGACAACAGATAAAGGTTATTAAGACCTACTGTGCACCAGGCACTGGCTAGACACTGCAAATGCCACAATAAAGAGACACAGCTTCTGTGCTTCTGGGAGCCTACAATTTAGGGGGCAACAAATTCCAAATGTTAGAATATACTTTGTAATATAAAGGAAATCATGACCCTCACTGGCCACACTTCCAATGAAAAAATAAAAGTCTAAATGGATAAGTACTAAGATATAAAAACAGTGCTTGGCCAGGTACAGTGGCTCATACCTATAATCTTGGCACTTTGGGAGGCCGAGGCCAGTGTATCCATGGAAAACCAATATTGAGACCAGCCTGGGCAACATAGTGAAACCCTGTCTCTACAGAAAATGCAGAAGTTAGCCAGGCACAATGGCACATGCCTTTACTCTCAGCTACACGGGTGAGGTGAAAGAATCGCTTGAGCCCAGGAGGCGGAGGTTTCAGTGAGCCAAGATCATACTACTGAACTCCAGCCTGGGCAACAGAACAAGACCACCATCTCAAAAAACAAACAAACAGTACTTATCTCTCTGGATGGTAGGACTATACCAATTTATCTTTTTACATATTTTCATAGTTAATTACAATTTTATAACTATATTTTACTTCTATAATACGTTTTAAAAACACAATTTCCATTTTGGAGGGAGAGAGGGGTTGGTATTAGAAATCTATTAACAAGTGTCTGAGACTCGTGTCCAAGTTTAAGTGTACATTATTATTGACAGAAATAAATAACGAACAAAAAGGTTTATAACCAAAATGGGCCTATAAAAGCCAAACAGACATAAGACAATCTCCCCACTTAAGTCATATCTTCTTAATTAATTCTCAGTAATGCTGAACTCACTGAAAAGTCTATGAAACTCCATGTTAGATAACAAGCATTACCAAAGCCATCCTAATGCTTGGGATACCAATATAAGCAGGCACTTCTCTTCTCCTTAAAACATTATCAAACTAGAGAAGCCAGCTTCTTACCTTTTGTACTTTTCAAGAAGATTATTAGCTTGCTCTTCTGCAAACAGCATCCCGGCAGGGCAGTCTGGAAAATCGCCTGGGACATTAGGCGACCTCTTATACTGAGAATGCACTGCAGACTCTTTCAGCCCTCCGACTCTCGCACCTCGATAGATCTAAAAGAAATGTCAAAAAGATACTGTCAGTCTACCAACTTAAAGTGAATTGCTTAATGTTTATATGGGGGAAAATGAGAAACAACCTAAATGCCCCTCAAAAGGAGAATGGATAGAAATACACACAATGGATTACCATGCAATAGTAAAAACGAATGAAATTGAGCTTCGTCATGCTTCATTAATAAATATGGAAAAGAATCTCAATGCCAAGTGAATACAGCAAGTTGCAAAATCATATATATGGTGAGGTATATACTTTAAAAACATGTCAAGTCTAAATAGTTATTTTATTGTGGGATACAAACATACTTCAATAAAGCTATAAAAATATGCATGGTAGTAGCAAACACTGAAATCAGAGGAGTGATTATTTTAAAAGGAGGGAGGGAAATGAAACTGGAGAGAGGTACACAGGGTGCATTGATGCATCTGTAGTGTTTTATTTCTTAAGCCAGATGCTGGGTAAATGGCACATAGGCATTCACTACATCAGCATCTATTCTTTTTTGTATGCTTGAAAGCATCTCATAGTAAAAAATTAAGTAGGATTATTTTTAAATATTCCTACTCCTGAATGATTAACTGGATGTCCTTGCACTAGGCATGCCAAAAATTAATTACTGGCATGAATCTAAAAGTCTCACATGCCTTTTACACTCTCTAGGATCAAAGTAATATTTATTTATTTATTTATTTTCATTTTTGAGACAGAGTCTCGCTCTGTCACCCAGGCTAGAGTGCAGTGGTGTGATCTCAGCTCACTGCAACTCCACCTCCCAGGTTCAAGGAATTCTTATGCCTCAGTCTCCCAAGGAGCCATCATACCCAGCTAATTTTTGTATTTTTAGTAGAGACGGGGTTTCACCATGTTGGCCAGGCTGGCCTCAAACTCCTGACCTCAAGTGATCTACCAACCTCGGCCTCCCAAAGTGCTGGGATTACAGGCGTGAACCACCACACCCAGCCTTTGAAGTAATATTTGAAATAACCAAGAAAAAAAGACACATTCGATTCTAATAAAATTTTTAGCTGCAGTTGATAAATATGGGTATATGGTTATAGTTAACATTTAAAAAAAAAGTATTCTATCTGTAAAAGTTAAGTCCTTTGCTTTTAAACTATAACAAATTTCTTCAAATCAAATAGCTAGACATTTTTGTTGCCACTACTATTCAAAAATCAGGTCACTTTAAAACCTCGACAATTAATGATATGTCAGCACAGGTCTTATAATGAGAACCTGGCTCCAGGAACTATATGTATGAAGTATCTTGTATCCGGGACTATAGCTCTAAGGGCAGAAATATACCACTCAATTCCTCCTAAGTTGTACATAAAGTCTGGAACATTTTGAGTACTTAGCATTTATTAGGAATCTATTTTAAATATTGCAACTGTTAGAATCAAAAAGTAACTTACAAATGGAATCCAGAAAGCCATGCCCCAGCCCTTTGGGAGTAGGACATCCCAGCCACTTCCCCAGCCTAGTCGGTCTTCACCAGTCACTTTTCCTGGCTGCTGAATCAAAAGTATAGGTATCTTGGATTCATGGGGACCTAAAATAAGCTGTGACCCAGGCACCAGCAATTCACTCCTCATCCGGTTTAAATCCTAAAGTGGAAGAAAATAATTCAAGACAAACAGCCCTAGTCTTCTGGGAGATCCTCCTGGGTCTCCCTATAAGCAGCTTTAGAAAGTTAAATGCTCTTTTAAAAAAGCAAGAGAAAAACATTCTCAATAAATAAATGTGAGCCATTTTAAGTATAAGGTATTCCTCCTACAGATATTTTCCTCTATACAAGTGTTTAGGTAGAAATGCCAAATTGTCTTATATCATTCATTATCAGCATTCATTCTGTTGATCTCTTATATCAAGATTAATCTTATATGTTGATATTCTGTCCTTACATTGATTTTGAGTAAGATTTGGTGTCATGAAGTAAAAAAGATATAAACAATTAAGTGACGCCTTCTCAAGGATGTGCAACTAGAAAAATGCACTGGCTCTTGAGAAAATTGCCCACCAGGTCTTAAAGAATCAAAACTGAAGATGGTTAAAATTATTGTTAAGGGGAACGTAGAGGGTGGATAACATCCTTTCAGACTTTTCTTGGAGCTGTAAAAAGAGATTAACAGGTAGGTAAGAGGGCTATCACTCAGTTTAGAAAAAACCATGCAAGAGACTGCCTCCAGACCATAGTCTAACTGCTATCTCATGAACGCTCTTCAAGCCAGGTCCAATCTTCTTTTTCACTTTCAGAGTTTCTGCTACTATCTATGTGTTAGTAATTCCAAACCATCTCTCTTTAGCCCTGACTCTTCCTTCTGGGATCGAAACCTGCCTCCTGGACCTCTGCTCTTGGGAAGTCCCACAGCCCCTCAAGCTCAAGATTGAACTCATCACCCTTCCACTGTATTTGCTCTCTTCCTGTATCCCCCACCTAGCTGAATGACACCACAATTCACACACTCCATTCATTCAGCCATTCAAATATTTACTGAGCACTTTTATGTGCTACACACTTTTCTAGAACCTGGAAATACATCAGTGAACAAGTAAGACATGGCTCTGGCTCTCTTTTAGCTGAAATCCTAAATCCAAGCTAGAATATCAGGACCTAATCGGCACGCCTCCTCCATTCTCACCTCCCATCTTCCAACCAACCACCAAGCCTTGTCAATTTCACCTTCCAGGAATATGCGTTAAACCTCACCCCCTCCACTCCAGCCACACTGCCACAATTCAGGCCCCCATCATGTCATATATGAATATTTCAAGGGTCTTTTTAAGGCCATCCAACCCACAGTCTCTCTCCAGCTCCCTCAACCCCCATCTCCAACCCCCCACTGCTGCCAGTGTGAAATCTCATCATGTCATGGCCAACCTTAAAACCTTTAAGGGTGTCCCACATCTCCAAATCCTTAAAAGGCTTCAAGGTCTTTCATGCTCTAGCCCCATTTGTGTCTTCAGCTTCATTTCTCACCCCATTTCTGATTCCTAGCTCCTGATCCACTTGGAGAGTCTTCCTGGTTTCTGCCTGGGCTCCTGCACATGCTTTTCTCACTTCCTGCAATCTTATCTTCACTGAAACCTTGACTCTGCCTCCAAGAAGTCTGGTGACTTCTCGCTCCCATCTGAGAGTCAGTTCAAATGCCTGCTCTTCCATCCAGGAGGCCAGCCTCATTTTTCTCATCTGAGCTCAGTACCCCTTCTAGAGATTCCCTGAGTGCCCTGTACTTTCTTTGACCACATCTAAGTCATCTATCCCAGCATCTCACACAATGTCTGGCCCTGGAAGTTCCCCAATCATAGTAAAATTAAAGACAGAGAACATTTAAGGGAAAAGAAAACAATAAAAGAAAAACATATTTAAACCATGAGATCATCATTTCAAGAAAAAGTCTTTGTATTAACATTTTCTAGAGATTATTCTTACTTTATCTCTAAGAACAGAAAAAAATCACAGTATGTATCTTTCTTCTTAGATTCTTATCCTTGGATAACAGATAAGATCCTTATTCTTATATCCCTATCCTTATTCTTAGATTATCCCTAAGAACAGAAGAAAATCACAGTACATATCATGAGTCAGGGATCAACAACTTGTTTGAAAACAAAAGAAAGTCTATGGAATTCTATGAAGTATGAAATCACTTTTTACAGTCTCTAGAATGATATAGTTAACCTGTCATTCATGACTTTACCAATAATCCTTACACTAATTAGTTACCTGATCCGAGATTTTATTCTCTGTGACACTCTTACAGATATCTTGGTTCCAGATAAAGCTATGCGTACATTCCACAGGCACACCCTCCAGAAGCAGCTGTCTAACTTTCTCATTATCTAAGAGGGAAAAGAAATAGCCTTCAAACCACATCCTTCAGATCAATGAAGTCAAACTCCAAACGTTGGCAGTAGGCCTTTTGTTACAAACCAATATTTCATAGGCATTTACTTAGTTTAGAAGAATTTACTTGACAAGAAATTAAGTTATTCTTATAGTCAGTTCTACAGTCTATGACATAGCAAAGGCTCCTAAGCAGTTTTCTTTGGTATTGATTTTTCATGTATAAGATGCAAATATCACAATATTAAATTGCCTCCAAAAAACTGCCTAATTCCACATGCAAGATAATCAAATTCTAGTAGCCACTGCAAAGGCAAACACTATGGCACATTAAGCCAGGCATGGCGGTGCACACCTGTAATTCCAACCACTTGGGAGGCTAAGTGGGGAGGATCACTTAAGCCCAGGAGTTTAAGTCCAGCCTGGGCCACATAGCAAGACCCCATTTCTAAATAATAATATGCCATATTATAAATACATGTCATATTTCAGCTACTGGCTTCAGGACTTTGTGTATCATTCCTCATCCAATGGTGGTGAGCCAACAGATACCATCATCTTCTCTTCTGCCCCATTATTTTAAGTCTCTGATAACCTATTTATATTGAACTACTTATTCCTTTCTGTAAAATGTATTTTTGCATCCTTTTTTTTTTTCTTTGAGACAGAGTCTCACTCTGTCACCCAGCCTGGAGTGCCGTGGCACAGTCTTAGTTCACTGCAACCTCCCCCTCCCAGGTTCACATGATTCTCCTGCCTCAGCCTCCCAAGTAGCTGGGATTACAGGTACGTGTCACCATTGCTGGCTAATTTTGCTATTTTTAGTAGAGACAGGATTTCACCATGTTGGGCAGGCTGGTCTCGAACTCCTGCCCTCAAGTGATCCACCGGCCTCAGCCTCCCAAAGTGCTGGGATTACAGGTGTGAGCCACCGTGCCCAGCCTCATCCCTTTAAAATAAGCATATTTTCAGTGACACATAGTGTTTTATCCCTTTAAATAAGCTGTACCATTCTAGCAAGTACTCAAGCAGAAAGAGGAAGAAACTTTATCAGTGACAAGCCTCTATATCGATAGAAGGAACTTCTTACATGCAGTCATTTAATCCCCAGGGAAAAGTATCTCCCAAATCTTATTTTGTTGAACTGATGAATTTTCATTAGACAACAAAGACAATTTTTGAGTTTGGGTTATAGTTCTAAACTCTCCACAAAGAAACATCACTCGAAGGCACATACCTGCCTGCATGGGTCTGATGGCTAGTAAAAAATAAGTTGGGAGCAATTGGGCCATAGTGTGACAGATTTTAAGGGAGAACAAAGTTAGAAAAAAAATTAAGTTGATGAAAAGATCTGAGATTAAAAACTGTTTAAAAGCCACAACAGGCCAGGCACAATGGCTTATGTCTATAATCCCAGCACTTTGGGAGGCCAAGGCGGGCAGATTGCTTCAGCTCAGGAGTTCAAGACCAGCCTGGGCAACATGGCAAAACCCTGTCTCTACAAGAATTAGCTGGGTGTGGTGGTGTGTGCCTGTAGTCCCAGCTACTTGAGAGGCTGAGGTAGGAGGATGGCTTGAGCCCAGGAGGCAGAAGTTGCAGTGAGCTGAGATTGTGCCACTCCACTCCAGCCTGGGTGACAGAGCCAGACCCTGTCTCAAAAAAATAAAGCAAAATAAAAAATTTTTTAAAGCCACAGCAGCTTCAGTACACTGCTCTTCCTTACAGAGATAACCACCATCAGATCCTCAAGCCACAGTGCTATGTGCTGCAGGTTCACATGGCCTGTCTAGGAGCAGTCAAGCTCCACTTCCAACAGGCTGGGTACCCAGAGTGCTTTCCTGTGGAGCACTGCCACGCATTTGGGATCATGATTGGGATTTTAGTCAGACTAAGCTGCAAACAAGAGATAGTTGATACTTATGGTGTAAAGACCCAGGAGAGTACTACCTCATCTTCAAATATTCTAAAAGATAATAATAGATAGGTCTAGCAAAAGTGGCTCATGCCTGTAATCCTAGCACTTTGGTAGGCTGAGTTGGGAGGATCACTTGAGCCTACGAGTTCAAGACCAGCCTGGGCAATTTAATGAGACCCTGTCTCTACAAAAAGTTAAAAATTAGCCAGGCATAGTGGTATGTGCCTATAATCCCAGCTACTTGGGGGCTGAGGTGGGAGGATCGCTTGAGTTTGGAAGGTCAAGGCTGCAGTGAGCCATGATTGCACCACTGCACTTAGGTCTGGGTGACAGAGTGAGACTCTATCTCAAAAATAAATAAAATAATAATAATGATAATAACAGATAAAACAAAGTAGACAGTATGTCCACACAAGGGAATATTATTGAGCTAAAAAGAAATGCGCTATTGAGCCATGTGAAACACAGAGAAATTTTTTGTTTTTTTTAAGATGGAGTCTTGCTCTGTTGCCCAGACTGGAGTGCAGTGGCACAGTCTCAGCTCACTGCAGCCTCTGCCTCCCAGGTTCAAGCTATTCTCCTGCCTTGGCCTCCTGAGTAGCTGGGATTACAGGCACCCATCACCATGCCAATTTTTTTTTTTTTTTTTTTTTTTTAGTAAAGACAGGGTTTCACCATGTTAGCCAAGCTGGTCTCTAACTCCTGACCACAGGTGATCTGCCCGCCTCAGTCTCCCAAAGTGCTGGGATTACAGGCATGAGGCACCATGCCTGGCCTACATAGAGAAAATTTAAGTGCATATTACTAAGTGAAAGAAGCCGATCTGAAAAGGCTATGTATTGTATGATTCCATTTATATAATATTCTAAAAAACACAAAACTATGGAGGTAGTAAAAAGATCAGTGATTACCAGAAGTTAGGGGTAAAGGAAGGATGAATAGGCAGAGCACACAGGATTTGGGGGGCAGTGAATCTATTCTGTATGATGCTATTATGGTGAGTATGTCATTACACCTGTGTCAAAATCGATAGAGTATATATACCACCAGGAGTGAACCCTAATACAAACTGAGGACTTTAGGTGATAATGATGTGTTAATGTCGGTTCATGGACTGTAACAAATGTACCACTCTAGTAAGGACACGGACTGTGTGGTGGCGGTGCATAGAGGGGGATGGAAGTTCATGGGATCTCAGTACTTTACGCTCAATTTTGCTATGAACCTAAAGCTGCATTAAAAAATAAAGTCTATTTACAACAAAGTGGAGTATGTCTGAAGGCTAAGGGGAAGGCCCTTTTAGGTCAATAGTCTTTACTGGGAAGAGAAAAACAATACCCCCAGCTGAGACTCACATCAGTACCCTAGAATCAGTACCCACATCAGTGTGCCTAGAATGACTGCCACTTCTGAATGTAATTCTGAGTCCTTCCCCCAGACTCATATAAAGCATGTTTTCTTTCACAGACAAAAGTTCTTGAATTGATTATATTAACTCCAGAATGTGACTTAACGACTGAAGAGAGGAGCTGGTTTCTTCTTTCTTAAACCTATTTAAAGATCACCAAATGTTACATTAAACTTTCTTTTAATGAGTTTGACTCAGAGAAGCAAAGGTAACCAGTAAAAGGCTTTCTCATTTGGAAATCAAACAAAACCAAAGTTACAGCCTTCAGATTAAACTATTTTAAATAAAATATGCAAAACAGTTAAAAGGACCCAAGTGAAGCAGAGAACATGACTGCTAAATGGGCACTGCTCAAGTCCACTGCAGATCATTGCTCTCAAAGTGCTTGCAAGAGCTCTAAAATATAAAGGATGACCTGCAACCGATCACTCTAAAGGCAGCTGTTCTCCTTCCATGTTTTGGGTAGTACGGGAAAGTCATACTACCAAAGAGTGTTCAAAGGGAAAGATGATAAGCCCACAAGCACAATGTAAATTCAGTATTTCCTAAAAGAAATTGGTCTCTCACAGACAAGAACTAATCAAAATAATCCATCAAAGCAAAATGGCAAATACTAAAGATTGCAAATAAAATAACAGCTAGTACGGCAGAAATTATATTTTTAAATCTCACCTAGAAAACCAGTTACTTATATAGTGAAATATTGTGTTAATAAAGTTGAAAAGATTTGCAGAAACACATTATTAAGATTTAGTTCAGCCGGGCGCGGTGGCTCAAGCCTGTAATCCCAGCACTTTGGGAGGCCGAGACGGGCGGATCACGAGGTCAGGAGATCGAGACCATCCTGGCTAACACGGTGAAACCCCATCTCTACTAAAAATACAAAAAACTAGTCGGGCGAGGTGGCGGGCGCCTGTAGTCCCAGCTACTTGGGAGACTGAGGCAGGAGAATGGCGTAAACCCGGGAGGCGGAGCTTGCAGTGAGCTGAGATCCGGCCACTGCACTCCAGCCTGGGCGACAGAGCAAGACTCCGTCTCAAAAAAAAAAAAAAGAAAAGATTTAGTTCAAATTCTAGAACCAGCTGATCAAGCAAACTTTTCCAAAGCATCTAAGAATATTCATTATCACTTCAGGTTCTTCATGTACCCTCCCTTTTAAAAGCTCTCTAGCTGGGAATGGTGGCTCACACCTGTAATCCCAGCACTTTGGGAGGCCAAGGCAGAAGGATTGCTTGACTTCAGGAGTCAAATTAAATCACGTTTTTCAAGATAGACTTTTAATTTTCCTTGAGCTGATTCATATTAAAACAAAAGCCTTAGAGAGGATTTAATAATCACCTCATTCCAAAAAAGGATTTGAGGTAGCAAGAGAAACTAAGTAGAGTTTATAGCTTTAAGGTGATTATAATAGTCAACATTTAATGGTGTAGTAAATGCTGCAACTTTTACGTTGCACCAGACCACATTGATATTAAAAAAGAAAAGAAAAGAAAGAGGCAATGACTCACTGAGTAAAGTCTTAGGCTTCATAATTAACTAACTTACCTATATATCTTCAAACTCCTCCCTCATCCAATCCACCTTTCATGTGAAGCTCTGACAGAGTAATTTATTGCCCCCTCAATAAGCTATCTAACTACATTTAAAAAAAATTCTGGGTCGGGCGTGGTGGCTCATGCCTGTAATCCCAGCATTTTGGGAGGCTGAACTGGGTGGATCACCTGAGGTCAGGAGTTTGAGATCAGCCTGGCTAACATGGTGTAACCCCATCTCTACGAAAAATACAAAAAAAAAAATTAGCCAGGCATTGTGGTGGACGCCTGTAATCCCAGCTACTCGGGAGGCTGAGGCAGGAGAACCGCTTGAACCTGAGAGGCAGAGGTAGAAGTGATCACGCCATTGCACTCCAGCCTGGGTGACAAGAGCAAGACTCCATCTCAAAAAAAAAATTCTGAAGTCGTTACAACACAAACCTGTACTTTACCTCCAAAGATTGCCATGGTAATTTTAATTATTCTTCCAACTAATCATGTTTAAATGACAGTAAATACAATGAGACATTATCAAAATTGCTGCCAATCTCAGAACAGAACAAAATTTTAGCCAGCCCCTTACCCACCTCCTATGCCACCCCAGCCAAACAACTTTCTCAGGCCATTCTACTTAGTCTAAACCAAAACATCTTATATTTCAGCACCTGGGATGGCCTTGCCAGGATTCGAACCTGGATCATCTGTATGGTCAGACAGAGGCTTCCAATGAGCACAAGACCAGCTTCGGGTGCAGATCCCTTCCTCACAATTAAAATTCTGAAACGCCAGACATTTTCAGAGAACGTAGTTTGCAGAGAGACAGGTTTTACTAGATACTAAAAAGAGAGAACTCGGAAAATAAAATGAACATAAGTATCAAGCTACATGTTTTACAGCTAAAAGACACTTCCACACGTACCATTTCCTCAGATCATAATCAGTTTGTAAAGTGGGCAGGTAAGGAGACTGCCCTAATTTTTTACAGATGAAGTTACTGGAGATGTGTCAGAGACAGAACTCTTCTAATAAGACTGGCCTGCTCAAAATCGTAAGGAAAACCTGGGGTGTTTTTAGAACTTTACCTTGGCATTTTTCTGGATTGGGCAAAGCTTTGGACTTCTTTTGGGGCAAATTTATTCGCGGATCCCCAACTGTCAGTCCCAGAATAGTACCTGCCGGAATTTCTGCTGGTGATGTTATTCCTTTAACAACAACAAAAAGAACAAAAACAACCAAAAGAAGCTTACAGAAAGTCATTCATAATACATCTATATTTGTTTGTATTTTTAAATCTTTCAGAGTTTCTAATGAAACGTTTTTCTTGGACTAATTACTTAAAAGCATGTATTCCCTCTCTTCCCATTGATACTTTTAGAGAATAAGTTAACATTCATAAAGAATGAGGTTTCTCGCAAAAAAAACATGAAGCCAACATAAAAAAAAGGTTCTTTTATGAAATGAACACACATGCTTCTATCAGTGATAACTATAGCAGCTATGAGCAAAACCGCAGTTGTGTGCAGGTAAGTACAGAGTTTAGGTCAGTACCTGGCGTATGCATTTATCTCCACTATCAGAATGCCAGTTACTTAGAATACGAACATCTCATTTGTTTGTTGTTTCATAACCAGGCATGAATATAGTGTTTATTCACTGAGTTCAGTCCGACTCTTACTTGGTCCTCTTGCTGTGTCACAATAGCAGCAGGTTAAAAAGCAATATTACACGCTGGAGGCCCAACTGCAAAAGGCTCTTTTAGCCCCCTTCCCTCCCCAACACAACCCGGTCTTCCCTTCGTATACCTCCCAACAACTCGAAAATGGCTTCTTGTCTGCAATGAAGGGAAACGCTGTCAGGATTCTTACAGGTTTCTATCCACCAGCGGTGAGGTGTCTCCTCTGTGTCCTCTCCCACCTGAAAAATAACAACCACTATTCACTGAGCGAACAATGAATCCACCTTCATAATTTTGTCATGGTTGTGATATCAGCCCCCACTCTTTCTTCTTCTGTGTGTAGAAATGAATGTGTTATGGGGTGAACCAGGAAAGTTGCCACTATACTTAACATAGTAATTAATACCAGACTCCTCTTTCAGTTAGTAGCAAGGATATAGTATTACACTTCTCTCAAGATTTCACATATGAGGATAGACTAACTCACTAAGATACTTCACACCCAGTCTCTCCAGAGCACAGTACCAACAGAGGAGGCCTCGCTCCTCTCTTACCTTTTTTTTTTTTTTTTTTGACACAGTCTCACTCTGTCACCCAGTCTGGAGTGCAGTGGCCCGATCATGGCTCACTGCAGCCTCAATCTCCCAGGCTCAAGTGATCCTCCCACTTCAGCCTCTCAAGTGGCTGGGAGCTGGAACTACAGTCACACGCCACCATGCCTAGCTAATTTTTTAAACTTATTTTTTGTGGATACATTGTCTCACTATGGTGCCCAGGCTGGTCTTGAATTTCTGGGCTCAAGCAATCAACCCACCTCAGCCTTCCAAAGAGCTGGGATTTCAGGTGTGAGCCACCACACCTGGTCCTCTTCCACTAGAGCTAACTTCATCATCTCCGATGTAAGCAATAAAATGTTCCTCACCAAAGGAAAATCAAACCAGTACCTCTTGAAGAACTCTCCAGATAAAGGATATACTACTACTACAGTATTCCTAGAAATGTATATCTTTTCCACATGGAACTAGGAATTGAGGAAGATTTCAAAAAGCTCTTCAAGTATCATGTGCATGGCAAGAAGGGAATCTATAGCCACAACTCATGCTGAAGTTCACTGAAGTAGGATGTGCACTTACAGATCCTAAAGAAGCAATCATGGCCGGGTGCAGTGGCTCACGCCTGTAATGACAGCATTTCGGGAGGCTGAGGCAGGCGGATCACTTGAGGCCAGGAGTTGGAGGCCAGCCTGGCCAATATGGCGAAACCGCTAATAAAAATACACAAAAAATTAGCCAAGTGCGTTGGCTGGCGCCTGTAATCCCAGCTACTCAGGAAGCTGAGGTATGAGAACTGCTTGAACCTAAGAGGTGGAGGTTGTAGTGAGCTGAGATTGTGCCACTGCACGCCAGCCTGGGTGACAGAGCGAGACTCTGTCTCACAAAAAAAAAAAAAAAAGCAAAGGTACCATTTACTCACAGAAACTCAGATAGCACAGCTTAGTGGTTTACAGTACAGGCTCTGGAACCAAACTTCGTAGGTTCAAATCTCTGCTCCACAACTTATTAGCTGCTACGGGGCACCCTCTCTGTGCCAGGCATTGTGCTAAGCACTGGGGAGAGAGTAAAAAACAGGACCAACCCTATCCTCACCCTTATGAAGCTCACAGTCTCACGAGAGACACAGACATTACATAAATACACAAATCCATACAAACAAATTGAGGAAATTTGCAAGATGCTCTGAAAACAACAGGAGGGATCTAGTTTAACTTGGGGGATCAGGAAAGGATGCTAGAGGGAAATGCTAGAGACTGAAACCTGAAGAATGAGGGCGGTTCAGCCAAGCAAAAAGTGGTAGAGGCAGAATGCTCAGTAGTTGGAAGACAAAAACAGGTGCAAAGGCTCTAAGGGAGATAAGAACTGACATTCTAGAACCTGAAAGAAGGTCAGGGTGGCTGAAGTGTAGAAGGTGAGGAGAAATGAGGCCTCAGAGGCAAGAAGGCACAAGATTACGTGGGTCACATTGAACACTTTGGATTTTATCTTAATTACAATGAGAAGCTATTCAAAAACTTTTTATCAGGAAGCAACAAGAGGTGAATAAATTATCAAAAAATCACTCTGTCTCCTGTGTGGAGAATGGGTTGAAAAAGAGGAGGGATGGGCCGGGCGCGGTGGCTCAAGCCTGTAATCCCAGCACTTTGGGAGGCCGAGACGGGCGGATCACAAGGTCAGGAGATCGAGACCATCCTGGCTAACACAGTGAAACCCCGTCTCTACTAAAAAAATACAAAAAAACTAGCCGGGCGAGGTGGTGGGCGCCTGTAGTCCCAGCTACTCTGGAGGCTGAGGCAGGAGAATAGCGTGAACCCGGGAGGCGGAGCTTGCAGTGAGCTGAGATCCGGCCACTGCACTCCAGCCTGGGCGACAGAGCGAGACTCCGTCTCAAAAAAAAAAAAAGAGGAGGGATGGAGGAAACGTAAGGTTCCCTCTAGAATCCTTTCCTGATCCCCTAAGTGTTCAGGTAAGAGACAACACTGGTTGAGAGCAGAGGAGAGGCAGTGAAGATGGAGAAAAGTAGCTTTTGTATTTTAAAAACTTCTAAAAACTCAGAATCTATTCAGCTCTATCATCGTATTTGACCACGTCAAGTCAGTGAGAGGCACAGGCACTGAAAAGTTAATTGCACTAAGACCAGAAAACAAACAGGATCTGAACCCAGGGTACGGATTCCTAAGCTAGTCTCTGTGCTAGCTACTTGCCAATAGAGCTACTCAGACTTAATTTTTAGTTAATTAAAGTTAAGTAAAGGTATAAATTCAGTCCCTCAGTCACTCCAGCCACAATTCAAGTATTCAACTGCCACATGTGGCTAATGGCTATCATCCTGGACAGCACAAAGGAACATCACCCTCAAAGAAAGCTCTAGTGGAAGTTCTGCCCTAGACATAGTGCTCTTAACCTTTTTAGGGATTCTAGAGTCCTAAAACTAGCCCCAGAAAACCAGCCAGGTGTGGTGGCTCACGCCTGTAATCCCAGCATTTTGGGAGGCCAAAGCAGGTGGATCACCTGAGGTTAGGAGTTCGAGACCAGCCTGGTCAACATGGGGAAACCCTGTCTCTACTAAAAATACAAAAATTAGCTGGGCCTGGTGGTGCGCACCTGTAGTCTCAGCTGCTCAGGAGGCTGAGGCAAGAGAAGCGCTTGAACCCAGGAGGCAGAGGGTGCAGTGAGCTAAGATCGCACCACTGTACTCCAGCCTGGGCGATGGAATGAGACTTCATCTCAGAAAAAAAAAAAAAGAAAGAAAGAAAGGAAACCTACATGGCACAAGCACAAATGCACAAAATCTGGCACACAATTTCAGGGATTTTAGAGACTCCCTACCTATGAAGCAGAAGTTAAGACCCTCTACAAGGCTCACAGCTACCAGAGCAGTCTGTATTTAAATAAGAACAGTCAGTTTACTGATCATATCCACTTAGTTGTGGTCTTCTAGGAGAAGTGAAAGATAACAAAATCTTTGATAATAAGTAGGGAAATAAACATCTAAAAGCCATGGCCCAAAATGTTACCAAATTATATATTAGGTTTAACAAATTTGACAGGAAAAACATGATTAGAATAAAACACTACCGTCATTTTTACTCTTACAGTGTGGACAGAAGCAGCTTTTATTGCTTCAGTTAGGATGGAGTGGGAAAGTGGCCCAATCAGCCGGAATCTGTTCATCTCCATCGTCAAATCACTGAAAAAGAAAGAAGATCTTAAAATGGAAACTTCCATCACACAACATCTGTGCCACTGACAAAAACAGAGCAAGTCTTCACTGAAAATATTCAGTAGGTTCAAAGCAAATTCAACTCATACCTGATTACAATGCCTGTGGTTGGAGAGATCCAAGAGTATGGTAGACATGGATCTCTAGTTCCATCACCGATAATTTTTTTAATTGGTTTAGCATTTTCTCCATCGTCTTTCCTTTTTCTTTTCTTGCCAATTTTACCATCAGGCAATTCAGTTTGGCTTTTTTCTTGGGATTGTGTCAGAACTGGTTCAGCAATGCAGACAGTTGATTTGATGGGTTCCACGCACTGACACGCTGCTTTTATTTCCTCTAAGATATCCTAAAAATATATTTAAATATTCACTTTAAAATCCTGAAATTTAAATATATTATGACAAATTTAGTTGGGTTATGTTTTTTTTTTCATCGCTTTAAAAATTAACATTTTTGGACAGGCATGGTGGCTCATACTTGTAATCCCAGCACTTTGGGAGGCCGAGGCGGGTAGATCGCCTGAGGTCAGGAGTTCGAGACCAGCCTGACCAACATGGCAAAACTCCATCTCTACTAAAAAGTACAAAAACTAGTTGGGTGTGGTGGCAGGCACCTGTAATCTCTGCTACTCAGGAGGCTGAGGAAGGAGAATCGCTTGAACCTGGGAGGCAGAGGTTGCAGTGAGCTGAGATCAGGCCATCACAATCCAGCCTGGGCAACAGAGCGAGACTCCATCTCAAAAAAAAAAATTCACATTTTTATCCCTTCACAGATTAACTTAAATTAATCACCAAAAAGCTTTTCTGGACCAGGTGCGGTGGCTCACATCTGTAATCCCAACACTTTGGGAAGCTGAGGCGGGAGGATGGCTTCCGCCCAGGAGTTTGAGACCACCCTCGGGAACATAGGGAGACCTTGTTTCTACACAAAATAAAAAAATAATTAGCTGGACATGGTGGTGGACCCCTGTAGTCTAAGCTACTTGGGAGGCTGAGGTAGGAGAATCACTTGAGCCCAGGAAGTAGAGGCTGCATTGGGCTATGACTGCACCACTGCACTCAAGTCTCAATGACAGAGCAAAACCCTGTCTCAAAAAATATATATTTTTTTTAATCTAACTTTAATTTTTAAAAAAAGCATTTTGGGGTGTTCTGAGTAGCACATGTCACTTTAAACAAAAAAAATTGAAATTTAAAATTTAAAATGGGTTAGGGCTGGGGTTAGGGGTAGGGTTAATCAAATATTATGAAAACAACATGATCACTCTGACTAAATTTTTTTTAAGTAGTGAGTATGCTAAAGAAGGGAAGCTAAGCTAAATTCAGTGTGAAAAATCATCAGAAGTACTCAGAAATAGCTTTTCATTATCAAATAGGCTGCAACTAGCACCTAGATACTAGTGAACCACTTCAGTCATGGTAGAAACATTAGTTCCAATTCAACATTTCAAATAATTAACATAAGGCTGGTTTTTATCTCTACTTCTACTTATGACTTACTAAAAATATGAGAGGTCAAGATTAGTTTCATTTTTTTTTTTTTCAAGACAGGGTCTCATTGTCACCCAGGCTGGAGTGCAATAGCACGATTTCACCTCACTGCAACTCTGCCTCCTGGGCTCAAAGCGATCCTTCCGCCTCAGCCTCCCAAGTAGCTGAGACTACAGGCGCATGCCACCAATCCCAGCTAATTTTTGTCTTTTTTGCAGAGACGGGGTTTCACCATGTTGCCCAGGCTAGTCTCAAACTCTTGGATTCAAGCGATCCAACTGCTTCAGCCTCCCAAAGTGGTGGGATTACAGGCATGAGAAACCATGCCCCGCCCTGACTTCATTCTATTTGATGAACAAGTTCTGGGGATCTAATGTACAGCATGGGTGGTGATGGATGTGTTATTTGATTGTGGTACGCAACATGTACATCAAATCATCACATTATATACTTCGAATATATTTGCTTTTTGTCAGCTAGACATTTTTAAACACAAATTATATCAGTTTTTTAAAAATTCACTTCATTCAATATTCACAGAGCCTCCCCCCATATATAAATATCAGACTATCAGACAAACCTTTACACTATTTACATTTCTACAGTATTGACTTCCAGCTGTAATTAAAAATGCAGTTTCAGAATAATGGGAGATAACCTGAAAGACTATACCTGTTTAAGGGTTGGATGCAGCCAGATCCACAGCTGCCTGCTCTCAGAAGTGTCACCAGGGGTCCTCTGGGACTTCCAGATAAACGTAACAGGCCCAAGCATTTCTCTGGGATATTTATTCACTCGATAAAGCACAAGGCTCCCTTGGCGCTTTCCAGACAAGCAGTGAACTGCTGCAAACGTCAGTCCTGACATCAACAAAAGCAAAATTCCATAATTCCAGGTATTGAGACTGCAGTCCTATTTCCTGATAGCCACACTGTCATTTACTGTCTGCCTCCATGAGAGGTGAAGTTTTGGTTGTGAGGATTGCTCAGATCAAAGCCTGGCAAACAATAAGTTCTCAACAAATATGTGTTAAATGAATAATGAGAGCTTCAAGTTTCTTTCTGTCAAGTTCACCCCACCAGAAAAATGACTATCACTGTCAAGTATAAAACTTGACAATGTTAGAAATGATTTAAAAGCCAACCCAACTGTTCTTAAATTAATATTTTCATCAAGAATGATTAGTGTCTCCCACATTTTTCTATATGTTTGAATTCCAAATGCTTACAGTAGACACTTCTTTATGAAAGGAATAAAATACAAAGACTAAAATAGAACTCAGCTTTAAAACAAGTTTACCTGTGTCTATGCTACACATTCCAGAAAGTGCCTTTAGTATTTCTTCCTCTTTGCCTTTCAACTCCAAACAACAGTAGTAGGATAAATCCTGCACAAAGCGGGAGACACAAGTACTTAGGAATTTACATAGGCAAAACTGCTAAGAAGCCAAAAGCCACATCACAAAAACTTTAGAGGCCTAAGACACAAAACAAATTGCTAAAGCTATATTCTCATATGTCAAAATCTAAACCTTCTCCTGCCCGATGGTTTAGGGGAAAAAATATCTAAACCCGTCCATTCCTGTTACCTTAGCAAATATTTTTAAACCAATCCGAACCAAAATAAAAATGAATCTCCATTTAAAAATGTAAGTTACAGTATCCTACCTTTTAGATAATCTATGTTTTATCCCATATTCATAGACAGATTCTATGGAGGGTATATAACTGTTGCTTCTAAGTAAAGAACCGTTCACCCCCAAAATCTACCTAAGATAACAAACCAGAGTAAAATAAGGAAAACAGTAATGAATTCTGCAAAGTTATGCTCAGGTTGCTCAATTTGGTTAGGTAATTCAGGACCTCAAGATTACTTAACACTAAGCCTAGAGATACAATATTGCAATTAATCCATCCCATATTTCTCCCATGCTCAATCTTAACCATGATATGCAACTTTAAGCACAGTACAAAGAAAGTAAAAGTAATAACACAGAATTTTAAGTAAGATGAAGAGAGATCAAACTAAGCTAATGAAATCAATGTTAAAAGTTTCAATAGTTATAGTATCCATAATAATAATAACAGTTCTAATAGTTTGTTTTGTTTTGTTTTTGAGACGGGGTCTTACTCTGTTGCCAATGCTAGAGTACAGAGGTGCAATCACAGCTACAGAAATCTCAACTTCCTGGGCTCAAGCAATCCTCCTGCCTCAGCCTCCCAAGTAGCTGGGACTACAGGTACGAGCCACCACACCCAGTTTTTTTTTTTTTTTTTTTGCAGAGACAGAGTCTCACTATGTTGCCCAGCCAGACTGGTCTTGAACCCCAGGGATCAAGCAATCCTCCTGCCTCAGCCTCCCAAAGTGCTGTGATTCTAAGCATGAGCTGCCATGCCTGGCCTGTAATAGTTAATAGTCATTGAAGGGTTACTGAGTGCCAGTAATGAGTTAACTCCTTACATGAACTGTCATTTAGTCTTCCTGACAATCAGATGTACCAAGTATGGTTATCTTATCTGATAGACAAGGACACTGTGACACAGAGATTGTTACTTGAACAAAGACACAGAGTCATTAAGTGGAGAAGCCAGCATTCTAATCAGGCTCGGTAACCTGCCAAACCAACCCTTCTGCTATGGCACCTTTAAGCAGTTTCAGTTCACTGAGCAACTAGAACTAAAAGGCAAATTATAGCTATGATTCTGACAACACACATTAATCAATATGATCACTCACAGAAAGAAATCTTCCCATCCAGTGACCAGCTCTCAGCTGTCAGTGGCCAGAGGAAGCTCACCCAAATGTGTGCAAACAAGTGACAGCAGAGAATAATGGTTGAGAGTGTGGAACCCTGGAGTTAGGCAACTGGGCTCAAATCTGAACCTCAACACTTATTGGCCATATGGTCATGGATAAATTACCTAACCTCCCTGTACTCAGTTTCTCCAACTGTAAAATGGAAATAATGGTAACTCCTTACCTCATACTATTGTGAGGATTAAATGAATAAACACATGCAAAGCATTTAAAACAGGGTAGGGCATATATTAAGCACTCACTAATATTTGTTATTATTAGTTATTATTTTTATTACTTAAGGCTGATCAAATTTTAAAGAAAGTATCTAATAACTTTAGCAAAAATTCTGCCCAAAATGAAAAGTAACTCATTGGCAGAGGACAGTGGAAAAAGAGCAGGCCAGGGGAATCAGCCACTCAAGTGCTATGTAGGCCACCAACAAGCTGTGTGAGCCCAGGCAAGTCACTTCATCTCTCTAGAACCCAGCTTCCTCAATGTGAATGAGGAACTTGACTATAATCTGTGATTTCTGCTGCTGAGTTCTCAAATCAAAGGCTCCTAAAAGGTGCTCTTATTCACTTCACACTCATTATAATGACTGTGATCAAACAAATAAATAAGTAATAAGTACTGACAAGGATGAGGTGAAATTGGAACCCTTGTGTATTGCTGGTGGGAATGTAAAATGATACGGTTGCTATGGAAAACGGTAAGGCAGTACCTCAAAAAATTAAACATAAAATTACCATAGAATTATCATATGATCCAGCAATTACACTTCTGGGGATATACTCAAAAGGACTGAAAGCAGGGATTGTAGTGATATTTGCATATCCATGCTCACAGCAGCATTATTTACAATAGACAAAAGGTGGAAGTAAGCCAAATGTCCACTGACAGATAAATGGATAATCAAGATATGGTATATACCTACAATGGAATACATCTTCAGCCTTAAAAGGGAAGGGAATTCTGACACATGCTACAACACGGATGAATTTTAAGACATTATGCTAAATGAAATAAGCCAGTCACAAAAAGACAAATATCGTACGATTTCACTCCTATGAAGTACCTATAGGATCAAATTATTGGATAGACAGTAGAAGGGTGGCTGCCAGGGGCTGAAGGAATGGGGAGTTAGTGTTTAATGAGTACAGAGTTTCAGTTTGGGAGGATAAAATGGAGATGGATGGTGGTACTGATTACACAACGTAAACATACTTAATGCCACAGAACTGAACACTTAAAACGGTCAAATGGTTTTGTTATGTATATTTGACCACAATTTTTAAAAAAGATTCTTGTATTGCTTACTCTCAAGGGGTATCAAAGGTCACCAATAATAGTCGCTTTCAAAATTTGGCCAAGGCCATTCTGCCATTGAAAGATAGGCCCTTCTGCAAAGAACAAATTTCTAAATATGTATTGGAAGAAATAGAAAGCAACTTAATTAGCTACTGAGAGGAGGGAACAATCAGATAAATACTATTAAGAAGCTCTAAAATAATGTGTCCTCTCAAAGCTTTTAAAATTTAAAACATCCTTTAGCATCCCACTGACCCACAAACACCTAGACCAGCATTTTGAACCCTGTTCAGGGTACACAGTAGATTCTCAAATATCTGTTATTGGTGAATGACTGTTAGATTAATCTATAGTGAATAAAGCTTGATATGATCAACGAGACCTGCACGATCTGTGCTCTTTTCTCCAGCCTAACCTCGCCCTCATGTTGCCTTGCTCTCCTCTTCATCTCTGTCACACAGAATTGATTCCAGTTCTTCACTCTCACCTGGCTTCCTTCTGCCTTCCCCCCTCCCATCTTATCCCTGAGAGCTCAGTTCAAGCAGCACTTCTGGGGGACGCCCTCCAGTGTGATGAGCAGGTTAGAAATGCTCCACTGGTAGTGAAGTGACTTTAGGCTGCCTGATCTCCAGTATCTGGCAAAGGACCCAGGCCTCATGCTCAGGAATCATTTTTCCAATGAATAACCACATAAACGGGGCTTGGCATACCATAAACTATTCTAAAGGTCTCAATAGGAAAGGATCAAACCAAAATAACAAGAAAGCCCACTGGGAAAGCTCACCTGCAGGAGGCACCGGTTCGTCATGGCTCGATAGCAGGCTCTGTGGCTCTTGACTGTTGGCCTCTCCCCAAGGCAGTAGCCCCACTTCCTGACCATGTGAAACCGCTTGGCATGCCAGATGTGGGTTTCTAACCAAATGTTCTTCTTTTGTCTACGGTTAAATTCTAGCGTCCGGTTCATGTGACATCTTCGAGCTTTATGGCATTTATTTTTTGAATGTTCTTTTTTCTGATGTACAGCTTTCTCTGCCTATAGTTTCAAGAAAAGAGACATATCTCGGTTTGTAAGAATCTCAAAACAGAGTTAATGGTTAGGAATGCAAACAAATAACTTTAGATTAAGTGGAATATTTTATAGATCCCATTAGTTTGCTTAAATTGTTAACTTGGGGCCAGGTACGGTGGCTCACGCTTGTAATCCCAGCACTTTGGGAGGCCGAGGTGGGCAAATCACGAGGTCAGGAGATCGAGAACATCCTGGCTAACACAGTGAAACCCCATCTCTACTAAAAAAATACAAAAAATTAGCGGGTGTGGTGGCGGGCGCCTGCAGTCCCAGCTACTTGGGAGGCTGAGGCAGTAGAATGGTGTGAACCCAGGAAGTGGAGCTTGCAGTGAGCCGAGATCGCGCCACTGCACTCCAGCCTGGGGGACAGAGCGAGACTCTGTCTCAAAAAAAAAAAAAATTGTTAACTTGGTTTCTTCAATGCAAGTAGAGAAGGAAGACAAAAGGCTATTAGTATTAGAGGGCAAGAAAGAAGAAGTCAAATGTTAGCTTCTTGTTATCATTTTACCTTGTAGAACTGTAACTAAAACCAAAAACTTAAGACCAAAAATAATATAAGTGAGGAAAATCCACACATTTCATTTCAGTTAGGCTACAGACAGACACATGCTGAATGCTATCACTGGCAAATAGACTTTACATTAAATCCAGAAAGTATAAAATTCCTTGTTAGTTTTCCCTCTTGAACTCAAACCCCACCACTAGCATAGCAATGGTACATAGAAGGCTGCTCAATAAATAGGTTTTAAACCAATTAGTAAAGACATTGGCTTAATCTTAGAATGTTCAAGTCTAGAATTCTGATGAAGCCAAAACACAATTAAACTTGTACAAAAATTAAAACCCAGTTCAAGTTTTCGACTTTGAAAAAGTCCGAAAGCAAATGCTAAGCATTGATGTTGCTTTTTTTAACCTTCCTACCCCAAGCTGGCCACACTCCAAAAACACAAATCCAAAAGTACTTGGTAAGAGGGTCAGGTTTTTTGGCCGGGCGCGGTGGCTCAAGCCTGTAATCCCAGCACTTTGGGAGGCCGAGACGGTGGATCACCAGGTCAGGAGATCGAGACCATCCTGGCTAACACGGTGAAACCCCGTCTCTACTAAAAAATACAAAAAACTAGCCAGGCGAGCTAGCGGACGCCTGTAGTCCCAGCTACTCCGGAGGCTGAGGCAGGAGAATGGCGTGAACCCAGGAGGCAGAGCTTGCAGTGAGCTGAGATCCGGCCACTGCACTCCAGCCCGGGTGACAGAGCGAGACTCCGTCTCAAAAAAAAAAAAAAAAAAAAGAGGGTCTGGTTTTTTTTACATTTGGGAAGGGAACATAAACTATTCAACACCCTTACAAAAGAGGAGTATCAAATGCTGTATTTCAAAGCACCTGTAATAGCCAATTGTCTGTTAATTTGGCTTGGAGGGAAGAAGAAGTTTGGATAATGATTAAATCAAATATATGCAAAACAAAAACAAAAACAAAAACCATGAGGGTGTTCTTTTCCGAGTTTTTTTGTTTGTTTGTTTTCTTTTTGGACAAAGTCTCACTGTCGCCCAGGCTGGAGTACAGTAGCGCGATCACAGCTCATTGCAGCCTCAGCCTCCCCTGGCTCAGGGGATCCTCCCATCTCAGTTTCCAAGTAGCTGGGACTACAGGCAGACATGCACCACCACGCCCAGCTAATTTTGGGATTTTTTGTAGAGATGAGGTTTCGCCATGTTGCCCAGGCCGGTCTTGAACTCCTGGGCTCAAGCAATCTGCCCACCTCAGCCTCTCAAAGCGCTGGGATTACAGGTATGAGCCACCATGCCCAGGAGGGCAGTTTGTTGCTGCACTAGCCTTGGTTTTCATTTTTAATAAATTCTATTAGGTCAATACTTCTCAATTTCTTCTAGGAGTTACTACTCTAAACATTTACACTAAGTGGAACTCCAACCTCTTTCTGTGCAATCTCCTGTAACCGTCTGGGAAGACGTTTGACATTGTGGCTCATGGCTCTTCGTCGCATGTGCCGTGGCAGAGTCTGGAAAACCAGTGAATTCGAAGACTTCTGGGTCACAGCTTTTAACATAGCGCTGATTTCAGCCGCTCGTGCTTGAGCAAAAGTAGAAGCTGTTGAAAGAATTGACAACGTCATTAAACACCAATCTTGAATTAACGCTGGAGAATAAACAGGCTGCTGGGGAAACTTAAGTGAATTCCTCCACCAAGAAGGTGTAAAGAGAGACCAGAAAGCACATCTAAGGTATGTACAAGGAATACAGGGTTTAATGTGGTAGTGTGGTTGGGGATTATAGGGCGAAGAACAGAAGAGGCTGGAAAGGGCCTGGAGACAGGCTCTTTAAATAAAGGTTTGGTTGCCATTAGTGCATATGCAATTTTCCATCTTTGGAGAATGCCATGCTGAGTATGGATGGCATATTTAAAACAAGACAGGCGTGGGGGCTAAGACAAAGAGGAACAGTTCACAAAGACTTGTAAGAAGACGAGTAAGAGACAGGGAGAGAAACTGAAGAAGGGAGAGCCATCAAGCCCAAGGAAGCTCTGGTCAAAGTCCAGGCTAGAGGTGAGAAGGGTCTGAAGTGGGAGGAGGAGAGGAGAGGCAGGGGAGGCAGAGCCAGGACCACAAGGAGGGCAGTTTGTTGCTGCACTAGACACAAAGAGCTCAAAATACAAGCAAACTGCACTTCTTTATGAGTACCCACCAGTTATATACTTGGGGATCTCCTGAGACGTGCCCTCGGGACCTGCTTTCCATCCTCCCTTTTTTCTAAACATCCCTTTGGAGGAAGACTGCTCATTCACATCAGGGTCAGGCAGAGAGTGGGGGTTGACTCTGGTTTGCCACTGTCGTGAAGTTCCAGGATGAGGCTCTAGTATATTTTCAAAAAGAAACATGTCACCTTTATCAGAGACAAAAATTATAGTGGAGAACTAATATTTGTTGGGTGGCAACACTGACCATGTTTTCAATCCTACAGTCACCCTGTAAGGTGGCTATTACTACTTATTTTTAAAGAGGAATCTTACGTAGGAAGGTGAATTCACTTGCCTGAGGTCACAAAGCTAGTAGGTAGCACACAAGGTAATCATGTCAGGATGACATATAAAGGACCCTGGATATAACAGATACAGGGGAAATTTTCTCCTATAAACAGTGCAACATGAATGTCAAATCTAAGCTCCCTGGTATGGTCTGAATGCTTATGTCCCCCAAAATTCCTATGTTGAAATTCTAACCCCCAAAGTGATGGTATTAGGAGGTGGGGCCTTTAGGAGGCGATGAGGTCATGAGGCCATGAGGTCATGAGCCTTCATGAATGAGATTAGTATCCTTATAAAGGAGTCCTCACAGAGACCCTCACTCCTTCCAGCATGTGAGAACCCAGTAAAAAGGTGATGTATATGAAGCAGAAGGCAGGCCCACACCAGTCATCAAACCTGCTGGCTCCTTCATCTTGGACTTTTCAGCCCTCAGAACTGTGAGAAATACATTTGTTATTTATAAGCTACCCAGTAAGATACAGGCTGAGTATCCCTCATCTGAAATAACTGGGACCAGAAGTGTTTCAAATTCCAATTTTTTTTGGATTTTGGAATATTCATATATATATAAAATGAGGTATCTTGAACACAAGTCTAAGGTATCTTAGAACACAAGTCTAAAGACAAAATTCAATTATGTTTCTTTTATCTTATCACTCATAGCCTGAAGGTAATTTTATACAATATTTTTAATAATTTGTGCATGAAACTTTTTGCACATTGTATACCTGAAGCATCAGAAAGCAAAGGTGCCACTATCTCAGCCACCCTGTGGACAATCTGTGATTGGCTGGCATCAGCACCCTTCCTGACTCGGAATCTATACGCTACTGATAAGAAATCACTTTCTCACGCTGATTCACATGTAAGTATTTAACAGTAAAAATTACATGCCATTTTATTTGTCTTTGCAGGTGTGCTTAGGTGGTGAAATCTAGGAGTGCTTGGAAATATTTATATCCCAGCTGAAGGGGGCTGGGAACATCTTTTTTCCCATGGGAATGCTGAATAAACTGTGTGTTATATGCCTGCATTTTGACTGTGACCCATCACATGAGGTCAGACGTGGAATTTTCCACCTGTTGTGTCATGTCAGTGATCAAAAAGTTTTGGATTTTGGAGGACTTCAGACTTCAGATCTTTGGATCGGGAATGTTCAACCTGTATTTTGTTACAGCAGCCCAAACGACACTCCCTTAATACTCTAATCCACATGATTGTGTACAGTCTTTTATCCTAATTCTCCACCACACTCAAATTGAGAGCTACTATACTAAATAAATAACTAAAAGCAAAGTTCCAGGATGGATGTGGTGGCTCACACCTCTAATCCCAGCACTTTGAGAGGCCAAGGTGGGCGGATCACTTGAGTCCAGGAGTTTGAGACTAACTGGTCAATGTGGCGAAACCCTGTCTCTACAAAAAAAAAAAAAAAAAAAAAAAAAAAAAAAAAAAAAAAAAAAAAAAACAATTAGCTGGGCACAGTGGCACACGCTTGTAGCCCCAGCTACTCGGGAAGCTGAGGTGGGAGGATCACGTGAGCCCAGGCGGTCAAGGTTGCAGTGAGCCACGACTGTGCCATTGCGCTCCAGCATGGGCAACAGAGTGGGACCCTGTCTTAAAAATTTAAAAAGCAAAATTTCCAGCCAGGTGCAGTAGTTCACGCCTGTAATCCCAGCACTTTGGGAGGCCAAGGTGGGCGGATTGCCTGAGCTCAGGAGTTCAAGACCAGCCTGGGCAACACGGTAAAACCCCATCTCTACTAAAATACAGAAAATTAGCCGGGTGTGGCAGCATGTGACTGTAGTCCCAGCTACTTGGGAGGCTGAGGCAGGATAATTGCTTGAATCCGGGAGGCAGAGGTTGCAGTGAGCCAAGATCACACCACTGCACTCCAGCACAGGCAACAGAGCAAGACTCTGTCTCCAAATAAAAAGGCAACACTTTCACACAAGTGTCTGGGAATTTTGACTATAAGACAACATTAAATATCTGCCTGTGGCCAGGTGCAGTGGCTCACGCCTGTAATCCCAGCACTTTGGGAGGCTGAAGCAGGTGGATCACTTGAGGTTAGGAATTTGAGACCAGACTGGCCAACACGGTGAAACCCTGTCTCTACTAAAAGTACAAAAATTAGCCAAGAGTGGCGGCACACGCCTGTAGTCTCGGCCACTCAGGTGGCTGAGGCAGGAGAATCGCTTGAACCCAGGAGGTGGATGTTGCAGTGAGCCGAGATCGCACCATTGTACTCCAGCCTGGGCGACATAGCTAGACTCTGTCTCAAAAAAAAAAAAAAAAAAAACTGTCTGTAAATTAAAGGAGAGATCAGTAGAGAATTTCATAGTGTTTCTGCTTATTTCAATTGTGATGTTAATTATTAAACCACTATAATCTTAAAACACTGTGAGGATAATATGTGTGAAAGGTTTATCACATGGCATGGTGGGCATCACCTGTAGGATCTGAATCTAGACCTTATGAACTTGACTCTAAAGTTTACTTAATCAGACCCAATGCACAGTTTTTTAAAGCATTCCAAGCAAGTTCTTGGCCACTTGCTTTTGCTGTCTTCCCAAATTAGCATTTTCTACCACTGCCCTAATGAACAACTGTAATCTTCCTATCACTTCATAAGGTTCTAAAATCAGCACACCAGTGAAATACAGATATGATGACTATACTGCACTTCTCTTAGGAAATACAGAAGTACAATAATCACTGATGTTAAGGTAGAAATAAAATATACCAGCTCTAAAATATGCACAGCTAATTTTTATTATTTATAGTAGTTATGTTTCATACAGTCACTGAATTATGTCAATGAATTAGTGAATACCGAACCATTCCTCCTAGTGGGTATACATATATATCTTCATCTCACATAGATTATAATCTTTTTTTTTTTTCTTTTTTTTTTTGAGACAGTCTCACTCTGTCACCCAGGCTGGAGTGCAATGGCACGATCTTGGCTCACTGCAACCTCCACCTTCCGGGCTCAAGCAATTCTCCTGCCTCAGCCTCCCAAGTGACTGGGACTATAGGCACGCACCACCATCTGGCTAATTTTTGTTAGAGACAGAGTTTTTTTTTTTAGTAGAGACAGAGTTTCACCATGTTGGCCAATCTGGTCTCGAACTCCTGACTTCAGGTGATCTGCCCACCTCAGCCTTCGAAAGTGCTGGGATTACAGGTGTGAGCCACTGCCCATGGCCATATTATCATCTTAAATCCTAAAAACAACTCCTCCTGGTAGAGTCTATTTCCTTTATTTTACAAAAGAGAAAATGAAGTCTAGAAATGCTAAGTGACCTGCAAGAGGCTGCCCCAGGGCTGAGATTCAAACCCCAGTAGAGCTGGAGCTTCTTGCACTGTACTGCCCTGCCCCTGTACTACCACCATCCTCCGGCCATTTCTGCATGAAAGCTGGGAAGCTCGGCTGGGAACATAAACACAGGGCAACTCAAATTTTTCCTGCTCTATGTATGTCCACAAATGATAGCAAAGCTCCATGGGTATTGACATTGGGGTTACAAATAAGCTTTGGCAAGAAGGCAAACTTGCAAATAGGAAATTGAAAAATAATAATAAGGGTCTACTGTATCTGTTTTTAATTCAGCTCATTTACTATTTAGATAATGACTATCAAAAGAGCTGACAAAAGCAATTTGATCAAAATGGGAGTGGAGACAGCATCATGTGTATCTTTTTTTTTTTTTTTTTTTTTTGAGACAGAGTCTCCCTCTGTCTTCAGGCTAGAGTGCAGTATCGCAATCTCGGCTCACTGTAACCTCCACCTCCTGGGTTCAAGCAATTCTCCTGCCTCAGCCTCCTGAGTAGCTGGGATTACAGGCACGTGCCACCACACCCAGTTAATTTTTGTATTTTTAGTAGAGACAGGGTTTCACCATGTTGGCCAGAATGGTCTCGATATCTTGAGCTCATGAACCGCCCGCTTCAGCCTCCCAAAGTGCTGGGATTACAGGCGTGAGCCACCATGGCTGGTCTATTTTGTGTATCTTACCTTGTTTTTGAGCTTGGAAAGGTTTTTCACCTCCACTGTGGTGCTTTACGCCTCTGTCAGCCACAAAGCCAGAGGACAGAGTCACATTGGTGGGCTGGTTTCTCATTTTCTTGGCGTGTTTTCTTTCTTTTGCATTAGACATTTCTGGAAAGAAAGTAATACATTTAATACAGGGAAAGGAAACTTCTACTTAAAAATAAAAATAAATTAATGAGTAAATATTCATGTGATTCAAAATAAGTCTAGTGATGGAAGAGACCCTATCAGTACATTCCAGTTTGCACTGTCAAATAATTAAATCATGTACAACTGTTGATATCAAATAAAGTCTGTTAGAAGAATGAAAAATGAGATAAGATTACTATGGATGATAAAAAAATTAATTAGTCAAATACTTTATCTTGATTCTTAGATGAAATAAGAGCCACCTGAATCAATGAAATACAAAACACCCTATTCCAAAAGGAGAAACTCTATTAAAAACAACACAGATTACTGATGCTTTCATTTCTGCTACTCAGATGTGGCCAGCTATATATTTAATTTACAAAAGCAAGAGATAATGATTTCAATTTGAAGCAAGATAAAGGACAAAAACAGTGGGACTCCGATTGACTTACCACTCAGCAGTTCCCAGCTCTCAAACTCAACATCCCCTATTTTTACTGATTCAGTTTGAAGCAGCTGTTTTCTACTTTTAAATGAAATGAATGTTATAACCTATTAGACACATATCAAGACATACCCTACAATACATGCCCTAAATGTAACATAAAGGAGACCTAAGAAGTAATTTTAATAAAATAATATATATTTCAGTATGTAACCATTTCACCACAACTACACTAGATGATATTTTGAAATAGATTTTGAACCCAGGGGATAACAACACCCACATAGGCACTAGCACAGGCATTGGCACAATCCATAAAGCTGGAGAATGGTCCTGGAAGCCCTCCAATCCCGAGGCACCAGTGATTAACTCTTTCATTGCTAACTGTAGGAAATCCGAAGGGCCCTATACATGGACACACTAGGAGGTAGCGCAGCTCAGAGCAGCTGGTATACACCAAACAGTTCTCAAAGCAGTTCAATATTTTAATACCAGTCTTTACTTCTACCTAGAGATAGAATTACCATGAATTCAACAGCTACAAAGGCCAAGCAGCACAGGTGAATTGTACTAGTGCCTCCAAGAGAAGGTAACAATGCCACTAATGACATAAAGTTCCAAATTGGTGAACACTCCTTAGTGAAGTACCCCCACCCCCCGACCCCGCCAACAAAGGTACAAACTTGGTTTGACTTATTGCATTACTGGAAAATTCAGTGCATATTAAAACTGTGTAACCAGACCAGGTGCGGTGGCTCATGCCTGTAATTGCAGCAGTTAGGGAGGCTGAGGCAGGTGGATCACTTGAGGTCAGGAGTTCAAAACCAACCTGGCCACCATGGTGAAACCCCATCTCTATTAGAAATACAAAAATTAGTTGGGTGGGCCGGGCGCAGTGGATCACGCCTGTAATCCCAGCACTTTGGGAGGCCGAGGCGGCTGGATCACGAGGTCAGGAGATCGATATCATCCTGGCTAACACGGTGAAACCCCATCTCTACTTAAAAAATGCGAAGAAATTAGCCGGGCGTGATGGCGAGTGCCTGTAGTCCCAGCTGCTCCAGAGGCTGAGGCAGGAGAAAGGCGTGAACCTGGGAGGCGGAGCTTGCAGTGAGCCGAGATGGAGCCACTGCACTCCAGCCTGGGCAACAGAGCGAGTCTCCGTCTCAAAAAAAAAAATTGGCTGGGCGCAGTGGCGCGCACCTGTAAGCCCAGCTACTTGGGAGGCTGAGACAGGAGAATCGCTTGAACCT
>NC_045440.1:99611191-99625186 GCF_002776525.5 Piliocolobus tephrosceles
GGGGGGGGGGGGGGGGGGGGGAACCTGTGTAACCAGTAATTTTATATAAATTAGGTACTGGGCTACTACGGGGCTTTTCTGCACATAGCAGGTTGTCTAACAACCCTGGTCCCTGCCCAAAAATGCCAGCAATGTTAGCCCAATTATGCCAACCAAAATACCTGCACAAACTTCCAAAATGCCAGTCACATCAGAATTTGCCCACTTCCACTGAGAGCTACTAAATTAACTACCCTCTATTCACTTACTTCCTTTTCCAATGCAAGACCTCACACAAAATTAAGACTTGCCTATATGGTAAAGTGTTTAAGGGCTTTCACTATTGTAATACCTAACCTTGTTTTTAGACTCTCCCTTAATCACCTAGCCTTGTTTCCACATGAATAGGCTCTCCCTTAGCTGAGAAAGCCAGATGGACCCCTTTCTGCTCCTTCATTTACAAGGCTTCAAGGACTCCTTACCCACCCCGCTTCCTCAAGGAGTTAACTTGTGTAAGCAGACTCTCAACATATCAAAGAGTCCAATTAACTGATAAGGTACTGAAGCAAGCAATGTAAGGAGTTCCCAGGATTTTGCTCAAAAGATAACACAACAAAGCCTTGAGTTTGTGTCTGGCAGAGCCCCCATATAAAACATCTTAGGAAAGATTTAGAGCCCCTGCACCTGGAAACTGTTTGTTTCTCTGTAACCATTTATCTTTTTAACTTTTTTACATGTTTTTACTTCTGTAGAATTGTTGCAACTGAGCTCCCCTCCCCTTCCTAACCCGAAGTATAAAAGAAAATCAGGCCCCTTCCTGGGGCAGAGAGAATTTTGAGCGTTAGCCATCTCTCGGTCGCTGGCTAATAAAGGACTCTTAAATTCGTCTCAGAGTGTGACGTTTCTCTAACTCGCTCGCGTACAACACTACGGAGTTTGAAAGATGTGGGTTCAAATTCCTTCTTTATACTTTGTAGTTACACAATCTTAGGAAAATTACTTTCTCACTTTCAGCCTCTTCCTCTACAAGTTGCTGTGAGAATTAAACATTATATACAGGCCAGGTGGGATGGCTTATGCCTGTAATCCCAGCACTATGGGAGGCCAAGGCACTTGAGGCCAGGAGTTCAAGACCAGCCTGGCGTACATAGTGAAACCCCATCTCTACTAAAAAATACAAAAATGAGGCCTGGCGCGGTGGCTCACGCCTGTAATCCCAACACTTTGGGAGGCGGAGGCGGGCGGATCATGAGGTCAGGAGATGGAAACCATTCTGGCTAACACGGTGAGACCCCATCTCTACTAAAAACACAAAAAATTAGCCTGGCATGGTGGCAGGCACCTGTAGTCCCAGCTACTCGAGAGGCTGAGGCAGGAGAATGGCGTGAACTCGGGAGGCGGAGCTTGCAGTGATCCGAGAGATCGTGCCACTGCACTCCAGAGCAAGAAACAGAGCAAGACTCCATTTCAAAAAATAATAATAATAATACAAAAATGAGCCACATGTGATGGCATGCGCTTGTAAGCCCAGCTGAGGCTGAGGCACAAGAATCCTTTGAACCCAGGAGGTGGAGGTTGCGGTGAGCCAAGATCACGCCACTGCACTCCAGCCTGAGAGATAGAGTGAAACTCTGTCTCAAAATAAAAAAATAAACAAACATATACATACTGTACGTGGTTTTGGCTTTGCAAAATGCATATACACAACTCACTTAGCATGGGGCTTTATGCTAACTAAATGCTCAGTTTATAGTAGCTATTATTCTTAAATAATAAATGAAATAGCAGGGATTGATGCCATTTCACTGTCTACACTAATTTCAACTAAATGAAAGACAACTATATCTACACGCAAAAACATTTTTCAAATTACACAGTATGAAGGAAGTAAATGGAGTTCTGCAGAACTGGTTGGCTAGTGAAGCACAAGATTCAGATCAGTCTGCATTAAAAGCCATTCCAAATATTCCACAAAACAACTTAGTTAACCTACTGTTACCTGCTTGAATCAGAACTCACCAGCAACACTAGACAAGAACACCATCGGAACTCTAGCTCCCCTCAGGATCAGAATGGGCCAAGAAAAGGTTGGTGCTGGAGGATTAGGATAACCTTGGGAACATCCCTGAGCTTTGGGTCCAGATTTAAAAATGAGCAAATCAAACTAGCAGTGGTCTAACAGCAAAAGGGAATGAATATAGGATGCATCTTTATGAAGTCTGAGGACTTAGTTTAAAAGTTTCCAGAGGCCTGGTGTGGTGGCTCACACCTATAATCCCAGTGCTTTGGGAGGCCAAGGCGGGGGGATTGCTTGAGCTCAGGAGTTAGAAACCAACCTGAGCAACATAGTGAGAACTCATCTCTACAAAAAAATCAAAAAATAAGCTGGGCATGGTTATGTGCTTGTGGTCCCACCTACTCAGGAGGCTGAAGTGGGAAGATGGTTTGAGACAGGGAGGTCAAGGCTGCAGTGAGTGAGCCTTGATCACACTACTGCACTCCAGCCTGGGTGACAGAGCAAGACCCTGTCTCAAAAAAAAAAAAAAAAAAAAAAAAAGTTTCCAGAAGGAATCTTAACTCTTACCTTCACCTTCAAGTCAGGTTTGTCAAAACTTTAATAAGCACTAAATATGTGCTGCCTTTATAAAAATATTTTCCCCAAATCTTCAAATAAAATGGATACGTTATATTTTCTGACACAGCTTAGTCTCCCCTGATTGGCCAGACACAACCTTTGGTGTTAGTTAGTTCCCAGTTTGAGAACCTGGGAACTAACTAGATGATGTCTATTTTCTTCTAGATCTAAAAAGTTGGTGATTCAGACTTGATATAAAATCTGCCTTAAGAATAAAGGTACCTTATTTCACAAGAAATATTTTACACAACTTAAATCATTTGTAATGCTCCAAGGTAGCTTCTTATTTAAAAACTTAAATGGTGAATTATTTTGTAAATAAAAAGCATCTCTTAATTATCTAGTTTAATCAAATTTAGCAAATTTTTGGGCACCTACCATGTGCCTAATAGTTTCAGGCTGTGTATAATACCAAAGTAGAATAAGAATTTTGTCATCTTAGGCAGCATTAAGAACTTGATGTGGCAGGCATTATTCTACATGACTTATTCATTTAATTCTCATAACTCTGTGGTCACTAGTATTATTCCCATCTTATAAATGAAGAAATTGAAGCACAGAGATGCTATATACCAGCCCATGGCTACTAAGCTTGTGATTGCGCTGAGATTCAAACCAGGCAGTCTGACTCTATCCACTATTCTTCTTCTTTTTTTTTTTCTGCCCCTTCCCTCTCTAATCCGCTATTCTTGAAACACATAACAATTAGAAAATAGGATCTCATATAATAAAATACTAAATTATGCGGTACAGCACAATAGGAAACAGGAGAAGGGAAAGAAAAAAAATGTGGCTGGGCGTGATGGTTACACTGCACTTTGGGAGACTGAGGCAGGAGAACTGCTTGAGCCCCGGAGTTGGAGACCAGCCTGGCCAACATGAAGAAGCCCTGTCTCCACAGAAAATACAAAAATTAGCCGGCATGCACCTGTAATCCCAACTACTTGAGAGCTGAGGCTGAAGGATCACTTCAGCCCAGGAGGTCAAGGTTTCAGTGAGCCAAGATCATGCCACTGCACTCCAGCCGGGGTGACAGAGTGAGATCCTGTCTTGAAAGAAAGAAAAGAAAGAAAAAGAAAAGGAAAGGAAGGAAAGAAGAAAAAGAAAAAATATGTGAATTGATAGGAAAAGTCAAAGAGAAAATAGGCTTTCAGTTAGCTGGAATTTGCATAGATGAGGAAGAAAGAGTATTCAGGAATCTATTGTGTGAATACAGGAGGACTCTAGTGGGAAGAGGGAGTAGATGACAATGAAACTTGAATAGGCAAGGGGAGGCCAGATTGAAAGGTCTTTTATTCCAGGCCCCAAACCAGTGAAAAAGATCAGAGGGTTCCTGAGCCGGAAGTAGGAAGGCCAAAACCTAAGCAGTATGTAGGACAAAATGAAAGGGAATAAAGGAGATTTTCTTATATTATCTTTAAGAAGCAGGGAAAGCAGAGATTTTACCTTTTTTTTTTTTTTTAACTGTTGCGTTCCTAGCATCTAGCAGAGTGCCTTACACAAAGTAGGGACTCATTATATATCTGTGAGTGCCCGCATAAATGAAGAAATGAAGCGTACTAACAATGCAAACATTAACAGGATAAGAAATATTCAGCCAAGTACCATCCCTTCTGACACAACAGAACACTCATAAGGGATGGGGGCCATTCCAGATCACTATCTTTCTTTCTGAAATGATACCCCAATCACTAGGGCTCTGTTCAGGTAGTGACCTTGTAAAGCCCTAGGAGCACCCTAGAGAAGGGAACACGGGAGGAGCAGGAAAGGGAACACGGGAGGACCAACGCCCAGATCTCGGCGTGGTCGCCTGAATGACCCATCTTAGTCCTTTGGGGTTGCAGAAGAGGGGATGCAAGTCCATCCCAGGACGGCCTCCGCCCGGCGGGGCAATGAAAGGAAATGACTGACGTAGGGGGCTCGAGCGCAGGGGCCGAAGGAGATGCGACACCAGGAAAAGGGGCCCCGGGCATAGGCAGCAAGGAAAGAAGTGGTCAGCGGAGTCTGAGGGAGAAAAGATGAAGAGGGGAGACGGGCGCCGGGCGGGGACCACCACAAACAGTCCCCCCGACACTCACAGCCCTGGAAGGCACGAGCCCCTCACGACCAACCTGCCAGACGCTCTGAGGACTTCCCGGGTCAGAATGACAAGCCTCCACGGCAGTCCCCACCGAGCCAAAGCGCCTGGCGAGCGCGCTGGAGAGCGCATGCGCCAGACCGGGCGCTTCCTCCACGTGGCCTGGAGCGTCGCCGAAACTACAATTCCCAGAATGACGCGCGAGCCCGCCCCCAGCAGGCGCTGTCGGGCAGAGGCGCTGCTAGGGTTGGTCAGTCCCACCAGAAGCCAGCAGGGCTGGTGTTGGGGCTTCTTCTTCTGAAGGGGTTGCAAGAGGGAAGACTTAGCCATGTCGTCCTTGATCAAAAGGGTGATCAGCACCGCGAAAGCTCCAGGGGCCATTGGACCCTACAGGTAACGAGGCTGGTGGGAGCAGTGACGGCCCGGGGCGTGTGGCTTCGGGGATTCGGGCCCGGTTGGGGTCCCTCCGGGTCAGAACCCCAGCGAACACGCAAGGAAATTGAGCCTGGAAAGGGGCAACGCACCCGAAGACCCACAGAGAGTTGGGAGCCACGATGGGCCCGGGAACCTGTACTCGACGGGATTTTGCTCGTTCTGGGGCTGCCTCGCTGCGGAACCCAGCCTGCCAGACAGCTGTCCCCGGTTAGAAGTCTTCAGACCCTGTGTTTTTTGGGGGAAGGGGGTAGTTTTTGTTTTCTTGGTAACAGCTTTATTGAGATATAATTCACGTACCATAAGATTCACCCCCTTTAACATGTACAATTCAGTGGCTTTGACCATACTCACAGTTATGCAGCCATCACCACTTTCTTCAGAACCATTTTCATCACCCCAAAAATAAATCCCATCCCCATTAGCATTCACTTCCCACTCTCCTCTGCCCCCCCACCCCCACCCCCGGCCCCTGACAATCTACTTGCATCTTCATGAATTTGCTGATTGTGGACATTTCCTATAAATTTAATCATAAAACATGTGGTCCTTTATGACCAACTTCTTTCATTAGCTTCATACTTGGTCTACCCCTCTCTCAATTGAAAAGACCCCCATCAACAGCTCCCTCCTTTAAACCTCCTGCTGTGAGAAAAGGCACTGAGATGTAGCAGAACAGAAATTATTACAGAAAACTTGGAAATAAAATGCAATGGGAGTAAGAGGGCAAGTGAGGTAGGAAGTAAAGGAGAAAAAAGACAAATTGATTTTAACTTGGGGTGGAAGAGGAAACAGAGCCCTCCCTCAATTGAGAAGAGCCCTGTCAACAGATGTGGTTGTCTCTTCTGTGGAGAGCTGAGTTCCTTTAACAGAAATGCTTAGCAAATCCCTGCACATCTACGCAAGCCACTGGTTTCTACAACATATGGAAATGCGTTGTAATGTTTATCAATTCATTGCCCATTCTTATTTCCCACTACTAAATACAAATCGTAGCAAACATTATTTTCTAAGACTGTGCCAACATACTGTAGCTAAATATATGTATACTGGCCAGAAAGTCGAACCTGTTTTTGTTTCCACTTGTGCTTTTGTTTCCACTTGTCAGAAGTGCTTTTAAATGGAAAAGTTAATTTTATTTTTAAGCTTCATATTCTTTTTTTTTTTTTGAGCCAGAGTCTCGCTCTGTCGCCCAGGCTGGAATGCAATGGTACCATCTTGGCTCACTGCAAGCTCCGCCTCCCGGGTTCACGACATTCTCCTGCCTCAGCCTCCGGAGTAGCTGGGACTACAGGCGCCCGCCACCTCGCCCGGCTAGTTTTTTGTATTTTTTTAGTAGAGACGGGGTTTCACCGGGTTAGCCAGGGTGGTCTTGATCTCCCGACCTCGTGATCCGCCCGTCTCGGCCTCCCAAAGTGCTGGGATTACAGGCTTGAGCCACCGCACCCGGCCCCCTACTTCATATTCTTAAAATGTCTCAGCTTTAAAACTATTGGATCTAATCGTATGCATTGTTGGATACTTTCTTTTTCTAAGATAATTTTTTGTTTATTTTTAATTCTTCACTAAATTATACTTTGTAACCCTTTTTCAATTTTTTTCTATTTAAAATACAGTTTATAGTATCTGCTCACTGTTAAAGAACCAAAATGGGAAAACTTCTACAGCTGAAACATTTGAACTCTTACAGATGTGCATTGAATGCCTACTATATGCCAAGCACTTAGGAGTACAAAAATGTATGAAGACAACCCAGTGTGAAAAACATTAATATATATGGGGAAAAGAAAAATGAACATTTTAATTTAGCACATGCTCTATGCCAGGCACCATGACAACCACCTTCTCTTAAGTCCCATCCCCATTTTACAAAAAGAAAACTGAAGCTCAAAGTCAAGGTCAGAGAGTCTACAAGTGACATTTTGATTTGAAGTCAAGCCCTAGCTCCCTCCTTTAAACCTACTGCTGTGAGAAAAGACACTGAGATGTGGCAGAACAGCAATTATTATAGAAAACTTGGAAATAAAATGCAGTGAGAGTGAGAGGGCAAGTGGGGTAGAGAGTAAAGCAGAAAAAAGACAAATTGATTTTAACTTGGGGTGGAAGAGGAAAAAGAAGATTTAGGAAGGTTCCTTGTGAGAGGTAGTCCTTTGGTTTTGAAGGTTGGTTTTGTCATTTATAGTAGTGTTGTAAAGTTTGATTTTTAAATTTATTAAGGATTTCAACAGGAAGTCATTGAGTGAAGGGCATGGAGGTAGAAGTCAGGTAGAGGGAATGGCTTGAGTGAGGGCATGGAGGTAGAAGAATGCATGGTATAAAGATTTTGGGGAGAAAGTTTTCATAATTCAAGTGCCACTTCTATCTTTTTTGTTTGTTTGCCAAATCTGTATATCACTTATAATTTACTTAACCTATTTCTTTGAGATTGCTAACTTCATTTTATTTAACAAGTTAATTGAAAAGGGAAACTTTACAACAGTACGTGAAATAGAAAACATTTCAATAGAAAGTAATAGTAAAAAAAAACTCAATTTTAAAAAAGGTGTTATTAAATTTTAGCTAGACTAGACATTACAGTTGGTTCAAAATCTGAGGCCTGCTCTCACTTTGTTAAGAGTGAGGTTTCTTTAGCCCGGTACTATGTCTCACGCCTATAATCCCAGCACTGTGGGAGGCCAAGGTGAGAGGATTGCTTGAGGTCAGGAGTTCAAGACCAGCCCGGGCAACATAGTGAAACCCCATCTCTATTTAAAAAAAAAAAAGTTTAATTAAAAACTTTCAATTGATGTTTTAATTTGTTTTCTAAAGATGATTTTTTTTTCTCCTTAATGTAATCAAATGGGTAGAATCATCATTGCTAACATTTACTGATGCTTACACAGCAGCATCGGGCACTATTCTTCTTTTTTTTTTTTTTTGAGACAGAGTCTCGCTCTGTTGCCCAGGCTAGAGTGCAGTGGCACAATCTCGGCTCACTGCAACCTCCACCCCACAGATTCAAGTGATTCTCATGTCTCAGCCTTCCAAGTAGCTGGGATTATAGGCATGTGCCACCACACCTGGCTAATTTTTGTATTTTTAGTAGAGACAGGGTTTCACTGTGTTGGTCAGGCTGGTATTGAACTCCTGACCTAAAGTGATCCACCTACATTGGCTTTCCAAAGTGCTGGGATTACAGGTGTCAGCCACCACGCCTGGTCAGCACCAGGCATGGTTCTAAAGTGATTTATATGCATGGTTATATTATAGTCCCCATTTTTCAGATGAAGAAACTGATGTGTGCAAAATTAAATAATTTGCCAAAAGTTACACCACTAAAAAGTGATGTAACAAAATTTGAATTTAGGAAATGGGTACTAGAGCCTAGTCTTAATCATTTACTTTGTTGTCCCTGGTGTAGATTGAAAAAAAAATTGGAAAAGGAGTCATTTTCTTACTATGTTTTACTGTGTATGACTGACTCCTTTGAGAATACTGATTAAGAGTTGGACTTTGGATTTGAATTTTTGTTTTGCCTCTTTTTAATTATATAACCTTGCAGAGTGACTTAACCTCTCTTAGTTTGCTTCTTTGTCTTCTAAATGGGCATAAATAATACCACTTGATAAGATTATTGTGGGAATTAAATAAAAGTGACCAATAAAAATTAGATTTTGGCTGGGCGCAGTGGCTCACGCCTGTAATCCCAGCACTTTGGGAGGCAGAGGCAGGTGGATCACATGGTCAGGAGTTCAAGACCAGCCTGGCCAAGATGGTGGAACCCCATCTCTACTAAAAATAAAAAAATAAAAAAAAAAATTAGCTGGGCATGGTGGCGTATGCCTGTAATCCCAGCTACTCGGGAGGCTGAGGCAGAGAATTGCTTCAACCCGGAAGGCAGAGGTTGTGGTTAGCGGAGGTCACGTCACTGCACTCCATCCTGGGCTACAGAGCGAGACTCTGTCTAAAAAAAAATAAAAAAGAGAGAGAGAGAGATTTTAGCAGGATACAGGTTGTGGTGGTTTCCAATACTAAATGGAAGAATATAAACTTTATTTTGTATATAATGAGGAACAATCAAATATGTTTTTTTGTTGTGGTTGTGTGTTTGTATGTGTGTGTGTTGAGACAGTGTCTCGCTCTGTTACCCAGGCTGGAGCCAGGATCATGGCTTATTGCCGCTTCAACCTCCTGGGCTCAAGCCATTCTCCCACCTCAGCTTCCGAAGTAGCTGGGACTACAGGCCCAAGTCACCATGCCCGGATAATTTTTGTATTTTTTGTAGAGCTGGGGTTTCACCACGTTGCCCAGGCTAAATGTTTTTAAACAAGGTGGAACATGATCAGATCTTTTAAGAAGATAATTCTGATAGTAATTCCGATAGAAATTTGGAGGTTAAGAGAGTGAGAATAGTTAGGGAATATTGTAAGTGAAAATTTGTAATCTTTTTTCTCCTTCTGCCCTAATGTCTTTCTCTCAATCACACAGTAGTAGTATTTTGAAAAACACTTTTACCTTCAAACAAGAGGGACACAACCAAATCAAAGTGATTATTAGAGACACTTTGTCCTAGAGCCTGCTAAAGAGTATACCCCTTCCTTGACCTATTTAGAGATACTCTGTGGACTTTGTTCAAGAAGGAAAGCATAACAGTAATGTTGACTTGAAGGTGAGTGGGAGTCAACTGTCTTTATAAAGCTGAAAGCAAAAGAGAAGGGAATCATCGTATGAATGTGCCAATATGACAAGAAAAAAAAGCCACCAACCAGCTCCGTGGTGTGGAGACTTCCAGGACATTGTGCCTCTTGTGCACTAGGTGACTAGAAATTGTGCTTATTTTCAATAGTTAATGTTTAAGAAAAAACCAAACTCCAACTAACTACTTATATTCTGATAAAGTTAATTGGACATGTTTTAGGAACCTTTTGGAAACAAGAGTTTTTGTGCATAGTGAGTACACTTTTTGAGAATCCTGGGTCCTCTCCAGGAAGAATTCAAATGTGTTGAACTTTCAGTCTCTGGCATTGGAATGGATGGGGTGTTGTCACTAATTAGCCAATCAACTCCACACATTTCAGGAATACTTCCAGACAGAACCTTGAAAGATTTCAACATTGCATTGCTTTGCATTGCGCATATTGCACACTGTCCTCATAATTATGAATTTTTGAAGCGGTAGCCCGTGTGGCATAGACTATGATGTGAGAATTATTAGAACGCTTTTGAAAGTGTGATTACCCTTTAACCTGGAAGTAGAACAATGCACTTTTAAATTTTCTGAAGTCCAGCCACTTGTCTTTGGATAGTAGGATTCTTATGCTCAGAAAGTGTCAACTAGACAATTATTCTTATGAACAAACCTCTTTAGATCTATAAGAGATAACTCACATAGCTCAGATGGACTCAGCTCCAGTGCTTACTTTTTATATTTTGAAAATAAAAGAGTTTCGGCCGGGCGCGGTGGCTCAAGCCTGTAATCCCAGCACTTTGGGAGGCCGAGACGGGCGGATCACGAGGTCAGGAGATCGAGACCATCCTGGCTAACACTGTGAAACCCCGTCTCTACTAAAAAATACAAAAAACTAGCCGGGCGAGGTGGCGGGCGCCTGTAGTCCCAGCTACTCGGGAGGCTGAGGCAGGAGAATGGCGTAAACCCGGGAGGCGGAGCTTGCAGTGAGCTGAGATCCGGCCACTGCACTCCAGCCCGGGCAACAGAGCGAGACTCTGTCTCAAAAAAAAAAAAAAAAGAAAGAAAGAAAATAAAAGAGTTTCTTTTTACTATCATGAAGTTTCTGATAAATAATAATGCATATGGTCTTAAAGTGTGTTTCAGATATGGGGAAAGTTGAAGGCACTTTGCACAGGACCTAGGGCAGATGGCCTAATTCTACACAGGACAGTTAATGAAAAACAGTGTTACTGATGGTACTATTTAACCCGAGAAAAGATTACAAATTAACAAACTCAGTAGTTATCTATTTGTGGACCAGTGTGAAAGCCAGATAGCTGAGAAAACTTTCTAGACTTTATAAATCATGTTACCAAGTTTAAACATACCTCCTTAGCTCTCTCCAAAGCATTTGCTATAAGTCGACAGATCCTGCTAAAAAGACATTCACTGACAACCAAAATTGTTTATGCTACTAAGTGGTTAAAGGGCAAAACATCAGCAAGTAGTTATAGTGTACCTACTGTATGCAAGGAATCACCTACACCCTACAGAGCTACAGAGACGTGGTAAGACATTACCCCGAACTCAAGGAGTTTAGAGTCTAAGATACCTTGGGAGATAGGATAATAACAGGATGAGTTACAACACAAGGCAGGATCCTGTACATAGTATAAGGAAGATACGACCAGAGCACTCCTGGGATCCAGGAGAAAGAAAAGCTTAGTTACTTTGGGAAAGTGTGTGTGTGTGTGTGTGTGTGTGTGTGTGTGTGTGTGTGTGTTTAGTGTAGTTTTATTTATAACAAAATATTGGAAGTAATGGTGACTAATTAAATAAAGTCTATCCATATTGTAAAACATACGTAGCTGTTTCAAAAAATGAGGAAGCACTCTACATATACTTATGGAAAGATCTTCATGATATTCTGTTGAGTGAAAAAAACAAAGTGTACAAGAATGTTTAATATACCATATTTTATGTAAAAGAAGAGAGAAAATATATATTTGTTTTGGTTATCTGTTCTTTAAAGAAACTGGATGAATACCTAAAGAAGAACAATGGTTCTGGGCTGGGAACTGAGCACATAGGGAACAAGAATGGAAGAAAGACTTTTCACTGCAATTCTTTGTATATGTTCTGGATTTTTGAACCATATGAACTCCTATTCAAAAATAAATTATAAAGGAAAACAAAAGATGTGGTCAAGAAGACCAGGGAAAACTTCATGAAATAAAAGAGGAAAGTTTGGAGCATGTTGGAAGATGGAAGAATAGGGAACTAAAAGAAGAGGATTAAAATGAGACTATCTTGGCCGGGCGCAGTGGCTCAAGCCTGTAATTCCAGCACTTTGGGAGGCCGAGACGGGCGGATCACGAGGTCAGGAGATCGAGACCATCCTGGCTAACATGGTGAAACCCCGTCTCTACTAAAAACTACAAAAAACTAGCTGGGCGAGGTGGTGGCACCTGTAGTCCCAGCTACTCGGGAGGCTGAGGCAGGAGAATGGCGTGAACCCGGGAGGCGGAGCTTGCAGTGAGCTGAGATCCGGCCACAGCACTCCAGCCTGGGTGACAGAGCGAGACTCTGTCTCAAAAAATAAATAAATAAATAAATAAATAAATAAATAAATAAATAAAATGAGACTATCTTAAATTTATAAATAAGCATGGAAATTTTAAAACAAATTTCACTTTTTTTTCTTTCTTTTTTTTTTTTTTTTTTTTTTTTTGATACAGAGTCTTCCTCTGTCACCCAGGCTGGAGTGTAGTAATGCAATCTTGGCTCACTACAACCTCCACCTCCCAGGTTCAAGTGATTCTCATGCCTCAGCCTCCCAAGTAGCTGGAATTACAGGTGTGCACCACCACTGGCTAAGTTTTGTGTTTTTTAATAGAGACAGGATTTCCCCATGTTGGCAAGGCTGGCCTTGAACTCCTGACCTCAAGTGATCTGCCCGCCTCAGCCTCCCAAAGTGCTGGGATTATAGGTATGAGCCACCATGCCCTACCACATTTCACTTCTAAATTAAAATTACATTAAGGTTTCTTTCTTCAACATCTTAAAAAAACAGACAGGCTTTCTTCATCCCAAAACTAATATGATTCCTATGAAAAGTGGACTTGTTTGGCTTTTTTTCGGGTATCAATGTATTGTATTCTTTTTCCTGTGATTTTATCCTACTTCTGAAATTTAACATCTTTATAACAGAAAAAGTCAGTTACAGAAGTAAGCACTTTACAGAAATGAAGTTGTATTAGTTCATTTTCACACTGCTATAAAGATGCAACCCAAGTATTTATAAAGAAAAGAGGCTTAATTGACTCACTGTTCCGCATGGCTGGGGAGACCTCAAGAAACTCACAATAATGGCGGAAGGGGAAGAGGCACATCATATATGATGGCAGGCAGGAGAGAGAGAGTGTGTGTAGGAGGAACTGTCAGACACTTATAAAACTGTTAGATCACATGAGAACTCACTATCATGAGAACAGCATGGGGGAAACTGCCCCCATGACTACTTATGTTTTTAAAAGTGCTCTTGAAATTGCATTTTTTTGCTGTACAGCTATTTATTGAGCTATAAAGTAACTTTTATAAGTTACTTATAAAAGTTACCCATTTTAATGGCTGGGTGTGGTGGCCCACAACTGTAATCCCAGCCCTTTGGGAGGCCAAGGTGGGTGGATCACCTGAGGTCAGGAGTTCAAGACCAGCCTGGCCAACATGGCAAAACCCCATCTCTACTAAAAATGCAAAAATTAGCTGGGTGTGGTGGCTCACGCCTGTAATCCCAGCTACTTGGGAGGCTGAGGCAGGAGAATTGTTTGAACCCAGAGGCGGAGGTTGCAGTGAGCCGATATTGCGCCACTGCACTCCAGCCTGGGTGACAGAGTGAGACTCCATCTCAAAACAACAAGTTACCCGTTTTAATTAAGTTACTCACATAGTGTGCCATGAGTTTTTGCAAATGTATAGAATCGTGCATCCACTATAACAGTCAAATTTTAGAACATTTCCATCACTCCCAAAAAATTCTCTTGTACCCATTTATGATCACCCCTGGCCCCAGACAACAGTTAATCATCTGCTGCTGCTATTGTCCTTTCTAAGGTTTCATTTAAGTGAAATAAGACAATATATAGTCCTTTGTTGGATCTATCAGTGGGTGCATGTGTGTGCATCTTCCATTTTTGCTATAAATAATGCTATTCTGAACATTCA
>NC_045440.1:99625196-99656488 GCF_002776525.5 Piliocolobus tephrosceles
AAATTAAAAAGTAGCCAGGCATGGTGGTGCACACCTTTAGTCCCAGCTACTTAGGAGGCTGAGATGGGAGGATCGCTTGGGCCTGGGAGGTCAAGGCTTCAGTGAGCCAACATCCTACCACTGCACTCCAGCCTGGGTGACAGAGCAAAACCCTGTCTCTGAAAGAAGAGTTTGCTGGTTTGTATGTCAAATATATGTTTAAATTTTTAAAGAAACTGCCAAACTATTTTCTAAAGTGTCTGTACCATTTTGCATTCCTACCAACAGTGTATGAGGGTTGCTCCCCATCATTGCCAATGCTTGTTTTATCAGTGATGTCTTAGTGTGTGGTTTTGCTTCGCATTTCTCTAATGACTAATAATGTTGAGCAAATTTAATGTACTCTAACTCTTTGTATGTTTTCTTTTGTAAAGTATCATTTGCTCATATTTCATTGGGTTGTCTTCACATTATTGACTTATAAGAGTTCTTCTTATATTCTGGATATAGGTACTTTATTAGGTGTATGTTTTGCAAATATTTTTCTCCCAATCTATGACTTGCTTTTTCTTCCCCTGACCCCTTTTTTTATTTTGGGTCTCTCTCTGTTACCCAGTGCCAACTGAGGCTGGAGCGCAGTGATATACACATGGTTCACTGCAGCCTTCAACTCCTGGGCTTACGCAGTTCAATCACCCTAACCTCCCGAGTAACTGGGACCACGGGTGTGCGTCACCATACTCGGCTGTTTTTCATTGTTTTTTGTAGAGACTGAGTGGTTGCCCAGGCTGGTCACAAACTCCTGGTCTCAAGCGATCCTCCTGCTTCACCCTCCCAAAGCACTAGGATTACAGCACCCAGCCCCTTTTCATTTACTTAAAGATATCTTGATAGGCCAGGCACGGTGGCTCACACCTGTAATCCCAGCACTTTGGGAGGCTGAGGCGGGCGGATCACAAGGTCAGGAGATCAAGACCATCCTGGCTAACATGGTGAAACCCTGTCTCTACTAAAACTACAAAAAAAATTAGCCAGGCATGGTGGCAGACGCCTGTAGTCCCAGCAGTCCCAGCTACTCGGGAGGTTGAGGCAGGAGAATGGCGTGAACTCAGGAGGCAGAGCTTACAGTGAGCTGAGATCATGCCACTGCACACCAGCCTGGGCAACAGAGCAAGACTCCATCTCAAAAAAAAAAAAAAAAGATACCTTTAGTAAATAAAAGTTTTTAATTTTCGTGAAGTCCAATGTATCTCAATTTTTTTTTTTTTTTTTTTTTTACCATTTGTACTTCTCTGTCCTATCAAAAACGTCTTCTAGCATTGAATTTTGTGTTTTATATTTATATAAATACACTAGCTTTCTGTTTATTGCAGTCAAGCTGTGTTAGTCGACAGGACCATTTACATTTCAGGACAGATAGGCATGGACCCTTCAAGTGGACAACTTGTGTCAGGAGGGGTAGCAGAAGAAGCTAAACAAGTAAGTCATTTTCCACATTTGAGGTTCCCTTTTCTACTACCTTTTTAAGGTTGGAGAGTATTAAGAATCCATTTGCCTGATTTGTTTTATAGAGATTAACAGATAAATGTTTTTTAAACTACTTACTGCTTGATTTAACATAGTTTTCGATCTAAGAGTTGGAAATTTGATGGATCATGAATCATCTAACAACCAAAAGAGAGATTCTACCTCCTTAACACTAAAGTGACCTTAAACCTGAATCATTGACATCAGATGACATGCTGCCACTTCCATATGGATTGGGAAATTTTCTTTTCAGGGCCACTGACCTGCCCCTCTTCAAAAAAAAAAAAAAAAAAATTACCACCACAGAAGTAAAAAGTCAACATTTTTAAAAATAAGCATGGGGAATATAATTCTAATCCAATAAATATAATTAAACCATAATGTAGGCCAGGCATGGTGGCTCACACCTGTAATCCCAGCACTTTGGGAGGCCGAGGCTGGCAGATCACTTGAGGTCAGGAGTTCAAGACTAGCCTGGACAACATGGTGAAACCCCATCTCTACTAAAAATACAAAAACTAGCCAGGGGAGGCCAGGCACAATGGCTCACGCCTGTAATCCCAGCACTTTGGAAGGCTGAGGTGGGCAGATCACCTGAGGTCAGGAGTTCAAGACCAGCCTGGCCAACATGGTGAAACCCTGTCTCTACTGAAAATACAAAAATTAGCCAGGTGTGGTGGCATGTGCCTGTAGTCCCAGCTACTCAGGAGGCTAAGGCATGAGAATCATTTGAACCCGGAAAGTGGAGGTTGCAGTGAGCAACATATAATTAGAATTATATTCCACATGCTTATTTTTTTTAATGTTGACTTTTTACTTCTGTGGTGGTAATTTTTTTTTTTTTTAGGAGGGGCAGGTCAGTGGCCCTGAAAAGAAAATTTCCCAATCCATGTGGAAGTGGCAGCATGTCATCTGATGTCAATGATTCAGGTTTAAGGTCACTTTAGTGTTAAGGAGGTGGAATCTCTCTTTTGGTTGTTAGATGATTCATGATCCATCAAATTTCCAACTCTTAGATCGCACCACTCCACTCCAGCCTGGGCAACAGAGCAAGACCCCGTCTCAAAAAAAAAAAGAAAAAAAAAATTAACCCAGTGAGGTGGCACATGCCTGTAGTTCCCATTACTCAGGAAAATGATGCAGGAGAATCACTTAAACCTGGGAGGTGGAGGTTGCAGTAAGCCAAGATCGCACCACTGTACTCCAGCCTGGGACACAGAGCAAGACACTGTCTTAAAAAGTAAAATAAAATAAAATAATAAACTATAATTTTATGCATTTACTGAGTCATATAATGCTGAAAGTTTGTTTTGTTTTGTTTTGTTTTTTTGAAACAGCCTCGCTCTGTTGCCCAGGCTGGAGTGCAGTGGCGTGATCTCAGCTCACTGCACCCTCTGTCTTCCAGGTTCAAGCAATTCTCTTGTCTCAGCCTCCCAAGTAACTGGGACTACAAGTGCCCGCCACCACACCTGGCTTATTTTTTGTATTTTTAGTAGAGATGCGGTTTTACCATGTTAGCTAGGATGGTCTCAATCTCCTGACCTCATGATCCACCCACCTCGGCCTCCCAAAGTGCTGAGATTACAGGCGTGAGCCACCGGACGTGGCCTAGCTGAAAGATTTTTAAAAACCTAAATGTCCACTCATAAAGAACCAGTTGAATAAATTCTGCTAGATCAATACAACTAAAGTAATGTGGAAAGATCTCCAACGTAAATTGTTTCATGGTAATAAAACCAAGATGCAGAACAGCATGCACAGTATGCTACTGTGTGCTTTTGTATTTAAAAATATGTAACATAAGCATTGACTGTACCTAGAAGGATATAGAAGGATATACAATAAATTAGGAACAGTGGTTACCTCTGAGGTGGGAAACATGGGAGAGAGAGAGAAGGGTGAGAGAGATCTTTACACTATATATGCTTTTTTAATAGCTTTTGAGTTTGTTGTTGTTGTTGTTGCCATATCCATGTATTACCTATTTAGAAGATTATTTTAAAAGACACAAGAATATAATGAAATATTACATTGTGACCAGCAAAGTGGGAAGGAAGAATGAATCCAAAAAAAGATGTTTTTCCAGAAGCCAGTGTCTCAGTTATATAATTTACTAATATCATTTTTTGAGAAAAAGGAAAAAGAACCCTTTAAAGTCAAATATTGCTTTAAAAGAAAACATGTTTTAATGCTTACTAGCTCATCCTTATCCTTGAAGTGGTATCAAATGAAGAACCCCAGAAATTATTTCTGTGGACATTGGCCGAACAATTAACACATTTTAGCACTGAAGAAAGGACTTCAACCCAGTCTTTTTACGCACAAAAGGAGATGATCTTTTCATTGTATTTCAGAAAGACTCATTCTATTAAAGGGAAGCCAAGAAACACACTTGTAAGCTTCCTAACAAGAGTAGAGAAGATTTTTCTGCAACATAAGCTATTTAAGGATGTATTAGTAAAAGATGGTTAATTGAATGTAATTAAAGCTTTAAATCTAACATCAGTGACTTAGGCCTTTCTTGGCTTGGTTCACAGGCTCTTAAAAACATGGGTGAAATTCTGAAAGCTGCAGGCTGTGACTTCACTAATGGTGAGCAATTTGATATTATTTCACGTTTCTTTTTGATATTTCTTTGGTCTTTTTCAAAAATATATGGCTTCCAGTAATATGCCATGCCATGTCTTTGTTACTACTTGAAGTTGTTTTAAACAGCAACTGTTCTCTTTCACTTCTTTGGTCCCATTTCAGTCCCATTTTAATCAAGACAGTCTCAGAATCATATAGTCTTTTTCTAAGTAATGTTTTGGGTCAGACCAAATAACTAAACCTAATGACAATGTTTATATCTTCTAGTGGTGAAAACAACTGTTCTTCTGGCTGACATAAATGAGTTCAATACTGTCAATGAAATCTACAAACAGTGTAAGTAATTTGGCTTTATTCCTATTTTCCATTTTTAAAAAGAAATAGGCCGGGCACGGTGGCTCAAGCCTGTAATGCCAGCACTTTGGGAGGCCGAGACGGGCGGATCACGAGGTCACGAGATGGAGACCATCCTGGCTAACACGGTGAAACTCCGTCTCTACTAAAAAATACAAAAAAAAAACTAGCCGGGCGAGGTGGTGGCCGCCTGTAGTCCCAGCTGGTCGGGAGGCTGAGGCAGGAGAATGGCGTGAACCCGGGAGGCGGAGCTTGCAGTGAGCTGAGATCCAGCCACTGCACTCCAGCCTGGGCGACAGAGCGAGACTCCGTCTCAAAAAAAAAAAAAAAAAAAAGAAAAGAAATAAATCTGGTCACATTAATGAATGTGTATTATGAATTAAGAGTGGTAGGAGATGCTAAAGAAATGGTCATAGATCTTGTCCTAAAAGAATTAATAATCTGATTGGAAATAGGTTGTATACACCCCATGAAAAAGTTCTAAGACATTTCTATTGCATTCCCTAAAACAATGTAGTGAAACCCTACATACCGATTTTTCAAAAGATGAATTTCATTAAACCCTTTTCAGGCTTTTTAAACTCTCCTAAAAAGTTTTTTACACATAGGTTTTATTTACTATTGCTGTATGGTCCAGCCACCATCCTTATCCTGGCTCTCTCAGACTCATTAGTTAGTTACTTAATATTTCTATGCCTTGGTTTTCTCATATGCAAAATGGAGATAATATACTCCTACCTTATAGGATTGTTGGAATGATTAAATGAGTCAGTACAACGTGTAAAGCACTTAGATGCTGGTGTGTTATAAGCACTGAGTAAATGTTAGCTATCATTAACATTGATGGCATAGTGGGGAAAATTGGTGTCCCCACCACCTAGTGGGATGAGGCAAAGGTATAACATGGAAAAAGCATCATTACTTATTCTCTCCTGAAGAAATGACTAGAAAAGACCAAAGTTGGCAGAGGAAGTACTTGCCAAAATTGCTGGAGATGGGCACTTGTTCCCTATTTAGTTAAATAATTTATAAATATCACTTTAAAAACAAAACTCCACATCAAACAAGATCAAAATGTTAGAGTATGTATTTTTTTTTTTTTTTTTTTTTGGCCAGAAAGCTAAGAGATTTTAAAAAGTGTTAACTATCGTAGGAATCGTATGGCAAAATATTTTATCAAACAAATCTGATAGTGAGTCTCTTTTTTTAAATGTTGCTTATAGCCGGGTGCAGTGGCTCACATCTGTAATCCCAGCACTTTGGGAGGCTGAGGTGGGTGGATCATTTGACATCAGGAGTTTGAGACCAGTCTGGCCAACATGGCAAAGCCCCATCTCTACTAAAAATACAAAAATGATCCAAGCGTGGTGGTGCACACCTATAATCCCAGCTACTCGGGAGGCTGAGGCAGGAGAATCTCTTGAACATGGGAGACAGAGGTTGCAGTGAGCTGAGATTGCACCACTTCACTCCAACCTGGGTGACACAGCGAGACTCTGTTTCAAAAAAATAAAAATAAAATGTTGCTTATATCTAAGAACTGACTAGTATATGAAGTACTTGCCAGATTCTTAGTTGTAGAATATTGAATAACAATACAATATCTGAAAACTAAAATAAAATTTTTCACTTGATCTTTATTTTTTCAACTCTTCTCTATTAAAAATGAAATTCTTTTAAATTCAGATTTCAAGAGTAATTTTCCTGCTAGAGCTGCTTACCAAGTTGCTGCTTTGCCCAAAGTAAGTACACTTTAAATGACTAATGTACACAGTTTTCAATTTCTACATTGTTTTCCTTCTATAAGTAAACTAAGCACTGTGAAAGGAAACTTAAAAGAAGTAGCCTGGGCAGGGTGGCATACCCCTGTAATCCCAGTGCTTTGAGAGGCCAACATAGGAGGATCGCTTGAGGCCCGGAGTTCTAGACCAGCCTGGGCAACATAGCAAGACAGCCATCTCTACAAAAAAAAAAAAATTTAAATTAGCTATGCACGGTGGTGGTGCACACCTGTAGTCCCAGCTACTTGGGAGGCTGAGGTGGGAGGAACACTTGAACCCGGAAGATTACAGCTGCAGTGAGCTGTAATCGAACCACTGTGCTGCAGCCTGGATGACAGTGAGACCTTGTCTCTAAAAAAAAAAAAAAAGAAAGAAAAGAGATAGATCCTGCTTCCCCAGGGACTTAAAGTCTGAAAGGAAATACCCTATATTACATGCTTGAAAAAAAAAACCTTTTAAGACAACACATGAACATAGAATCAAAATCAAAATACTTCAATTGTGAGAAAAGGCTAGGCACGATGGCTCAGGCCTGTAATACCAGCACTTTGGGAGGCCGAGGCGGGTGGATCACGAGGTCAGCAGATCAAGACCATCCTGGCTAACACATTGAAACCCCGTCTTTACTAAAATTACAAAAAATTAGCTGGGCGTGGTGGCAGGCGCCTATAGTCTCAGCTACTCAGGAGCCTGAGGCAGGAGAATGGCGTGAACCCGGGAGGCAGAGCTTGCAGTGAGCCAAGATGGTACCACTGCACTCCAGCCTGGGTAACAGAGCCAGACTCCATCTCAAAAAAAAAAAAAAAAAAAAAAAATTGTGAGAAAAAATTAAATAGCAGCAGCACTGTTATAATGTTACTTAGGGGACTATAAATTTGAGCCAGATTTGTTTATGAGTTCTGCAGTAAAAACTTCACCTGGCTATTGTACAATTAAGAATCTTGGCTGGGCGCGGTGGCTCAGGCCTGTAATCCCAGTACTTTGGGAGGCCTAGGCGGGTGGATCACAAGGTCAGGAGATGGAGACCATCTTGGCTAACACAGTGAAACCCCGTCTGTACTAAAAATACAAAAAAATTAGCCGGGCGTGGTGACGGGGGCCTGTAGTCTCCACTACTCAGGAGGCTGAGGCAGGAGAATGGCATAAACCCGGGAGGCGGAGCTTGCAGTGAGCCCAAATTGGGCCACTGCACTCCAGCCTGGGCGACAGAGCGAGACTCCGTCTCAAAAAAAAAAAGAAAGAAAGAAAAAGTATCTAAACCTTCCACTAGAAAAATAATCTCTAAACCAGGGGCACACATATTTCTCACCATTTTGATTTTGCTACTGTAACTCAAAGCTTAGCAGCACAATATTCCTGCCTATAAAAAAGCAGCTTTTACTGACTTCTACTTGCAGTTTCCACTAAAGTAAAATTATGTTTTAAGAGTGTAATTTGGGCCGGGCGCGGTGGCTCAAGCCTGTAATCCCAGCATTTTGGGAGGCCGAGACGGGTGGATCACGAGGTCAGGAGATCGAGACCATCCTGGTCTACACGGTGAAACCCCGTCTCTACTAAAAAATACAAAAAACTAGCCGGGCGAGGTGGCAGGTGCCTGTAGTCCCAGCTACTCGGGAGGCTGAGGCAGGAGAATGGCGTAAACCCGGGAGGCGGAGCTTGCAGTGAGCCGAGATCGCGCCACTGCACTCCAGCCTGGGCGACAGAGCGAGACTCCATCTCAAAAAAAAAAGAGTGTAATTTGTATTGCTTTAATAAGTTGTTACTTGGAATGATCGTTATCAAACCTATTAAGGTACTGGTTGTAGTAGAAAGAGTTCTGAACTCGGAATCAAAAGACAAGGGTTCAACTTCTGCTATCTAGCTTGTGACTGGGATGAGTTAATTACTCCTTCTACACTTCAGCATATCATTCTGTGAATTGACGGGAAAATATCTCTCTAATAGGGCTGCTGTGAGACTCATATAAGCTAATATAGTATATGAATATACTTAGCATGGTAATCTGGTCTATTATAGATTCTTGGTGAATATTTCCTTCTCCTTTTCTTCCTTGAAAAGCTTAATGTTAAAAATGTTATATTGCTGTTAGTTTCATGTTTTTAGTAGGTATTATAGAGTTTGCAATTTGTACAAAATGATTAAAACAAATTGTTTCGTTTTCCTCACAGGGTAGTCGAATTGAAATTGAAGCAGTAGCTGTCCAAGGACCGCTGACAACAGCATCACTATAAGTGGGCCAGTGCTTTGTAGTCTGGACTTGTTAACATTTTAATTTTTACAATTGATGTAACATCTTAATTAACCTTTTAATTTTCACAATTGATAGTGTGAGCTTGATGAAAATATCTGAAGTTATTATGGAAATACCATATAATAGGGAGAGTTGAACATGAATTGAAGATTAGAGAAGGAATCCAGTTACTGTTTTGAATTACACCTGTATTACTGAATATAGGAAAGAGATACCCATTACATAGTTACTGAATAAATAAAAGAAATAACAGGTAGGAAAGAAGAGTAATTATTCCTGAGAAATAATCAAGAACATATCTAATTCAAACTAATGATGTGAACGATTTAGTTTTCATGTTAGGTATGGGATTCTGCTCTTTCTTGAGTAAAATTTAAGTGTTTAAATTTGAGGTCAAGGAGAAGAAAGTGGACCAAAATTTAATATAGATAATATTTTTCTAATGGAAATAAAATAGACATGCATATTTCCTTTGGTGTGATTTTGTTCACTTATTTCTTAACAGTTTATACATTAAAACGTATTGCCTGGTTGGGGTGGGTAAAGTTAAAATCTCCAACTATTTCATTTTTCAAAGCCTACTTCTGACTTCATGCACTTTTACACTGTTTATTTTTTTGAGCAGTTTTAGCCAACTATTATTACATGAAACATCATTTAAACTTTCTAGTCTTCAGCAGTTTTGGCCATTTACAGTGTTGCAGAATTTGCATGTAAATTTTCACATTTGTAGACATCTTTTTAATCTCTGCTCTATCTGTCCTCCCTTTTCATCTCTGATATGATTTATTTGGACTTCTTTTTTTTCCATTATCAGTCTTTGCCAGAATTTTATTCCTTTTATTAATCTTTTTAAAGAACCACTTTTTGGCTTTGTTGATCCTTTCTATTATATCTTTCTTTATCATTATTTCTGCTCTTATATTTATTATTTTCTCCAGCTCATTGATAAGTCACATTTTTCTACTTTTAATATTGAGTCTTTTATTAGTAAGTTGCAGAAACCCAACTCAAACTAGTATTAAGTGGAGAAAAGAGATAAATGCATAGGCTTGGGTCACAGAGGCCAGAGTACAGCTGGCTTTAGGCACATGTAGCCCAGAAACCTCATGGCTCAATCTGTCTCTTGGGGGAAGGTGCTGCAGACCCCAGATACAGGCCATGAATGCACTAACCCCAGCAGAAAGGTAACCATTTCCTGATCTCTCTGGCAGAAGAATCTCAGGGAAGCCTCTGATTGGTCCAGCTCAGCTTAAGGGCCTATTCCTAAGCCAAAGCCAGGAAATTAGACACCCTGGCCAGGTTAAGTCTAGGGGGAATAGTATATAGGGCATGACTTCAAAATCAAACTCTAGAATGAAAGAGCTGGAAATAAGATGCTGGTACCCACATTAATTAATTTGTTAGTGGCTGGGTCCTGGCTTGGAGTCTTCTTTTCCACTCTGAAGGAGAATCACTAGAATTTGTTAATTTGGGGGAACATTGCATGTTGGTCTTTTTTTTTTCTTTTTTTTTTAATTTATTTTTTGAGATGTTCTCACTCTGTCACCCAGGCTGGAGTGCAGTAGCACGATCACGTCTCATGGCAGCCTCAAACTCCTGGCTGAAGCATTCCTCCTACTTCAGCCTCCTGAGTAGCTGGGATTACAGACACCACCACACCTGACTAATATTTTTATGTTTTTGCAAAGACAGCGTCTCATTATGTTGCCCAAGTTAGTCTTGAACTCTTGACCTCAAGCAGTCTTCCCACCTCAGCCTCCCAAGATTAATTTAAAGTCTGCTTTTTTTTCTAAAGAACACAACAAATCAAAAGAAATACACCAGGTAAAAAATACACCAACATAAACTTTTTAACACTTTGTTAGTTCTAATAAGATATTTATTGAATCAAAATTATAAATGTTGACCCAGCAGTATGAATAATTTCATTAAAATTTTGGCCATAATTTCCCATAAAGCCAATTACTTTCAGTTATAAGGAAATTGCCATGATTACATAAGAATAAAGAACATTTGTTACCAACAAATATTTATAGAATGACAAATGTGTACTAGACTTAGGGGAGGAGAATGAAGTTTGAACAAATTTTCCTGCCCTCAGAAGAGCTTACAATTTTTCTCACTTCTGCCATGTGTTTAGCAATTGGAAAGCATGAAAAATAATTCCAAATGAAGGATTCCATTTCAGTGAATTATTCATCTAGCATAAATCATAAATTGTAGTCAGCTAAGCCCTAATATACTTAGGCAGAGTTGCTTTCTCTGCAGCACTAATCAATGTTTATGAATATAGCAAGAATTACTGGAACATTCTCTATAACCTATTATCTCCAATGGATTAAGTGCTGGCTCATTGACTCAACAGACTCAAAGTTCTATTGATAGTTGTGCTTTGACTAACTTGTTATTGCAACAAGTTTTGCAATTTAAAAAAATCCCCCATATACATCAACATACTAACAGTGATCATCTTTGATGAATTATGGGTAATATTTAGACTTCATATTTTAAAGTTTATATTTTCTGAAGTTTCTACAATGAACATGTATTGTTTTATACTAAGAAAAAAGTAATTATTTTAATAACCTCCTTCTTTTGTAATTATTGCCTAAAATAGTCATTCTGTGTTACATATAAGTACCTAGGCAGAAAGTGTTATTTCTACCCCCACAAAAAAAAAAAACAAAAACAAAAAAACGTTGTTTAAAAACTCTTATATCCAGAAACTTGAAGATAATCTATACTGATCCACTAAATAACTGCTATTTGAAATCACTATTGCTTTGCTCTCCACGGAACTGCTAGGGGTGTGGTGGTGGTTGGAAAAGTCACCATTGGGCCTTGTGACTTCCTAGTGAGGTGCTGGGCCCCAAACCCCCTCTCCAACCCAAAGCTACTCTACAACAGTACAGCTGCCATGGAAAGCCTCTTCTCTTGTCATTGAATGACTCTTTTTTGTTTGTTTGTTTGTTTGTTTGTTTGTTTGTTTGTTTGAGATGGAGTCTCGCTCTGTCACCTAGGCTGGAGTGCAATGGCGCATCTCAGCTCACTGCAACCTCTGCCTCCTAGGTTCAAACTATTCTCCTGCTTCAGCCTCCTGAGTAGCTGGGATTACAGGTGCCCACCATCACGCCCAGCTAATTTTTGTATTTTTAGTAGAGATGGCGTTTCACCATGTTGGCCAGGCTGATCTGGAACTCCCGACCTTGTGATCTGCCCACCTCAGCCTCCCAAAGTGCTGGGATTATAGGCATGAGTCACCGCGCCTGGCCAAAATGACTTTTTAAAGTGTCTAGAGTCTGTAATCCCAGCTACTCAGGAGGCTGAGGCAGGAGAATCGCTTGAACCCAGGAGGCAGAGATTGCAGTGAGCCAAGATCGCGCCACTGCACTCCAGCCTGGGTGACAAGGGCGAAACTCCGTCTCAAAAAAAAAAAGAATCAGGGCAGGGTGTGGTGGCTCATGCCTGTAATCCCAGCACTTTGGGAGGCCAAAGCGGGTGGATCACCTGAGGTCGGGAGTCCAAGACCAGCCTGACCAACATGGTGAGACCCCGTCTCTACTAAAAATACAAAAATTAGGTGGGTGTAATGGCATGCACCTGTAGTCCCAGCTACTCGGGAGGCTAAGGCACCAGAATCCACTGAACCCAGGCGGCAGAAGTTGCAGTGAGCCAAGATCATGCCACTGCACTCCAGCCTGGGTGACAGAGTGGGACTCTGTCTCAAAAAAAAAAAAGTGTCTAGAATCAGGGTCACACAAATCAATTCACTACAACATGCATTATTTTTAAATTTATGTGATAGTATGAATCACTATACTTACTTTTATTAAGAAATTTTAAGGCCGGGCATGGTGTCTCATGCCTGTAACCCCAGCACTTTGGGAGGCCGAGGCAGGCAGATCACTTGAGGTCAGGAGTTCGAGACCAGCCTGGCCAACATGTTGAAACCCCATCTCTACTAAAAACAGAAAAATTAATCTGGCATGGTGGCACATGCCTGTAGTCCCAGCTACTTGGGAGGCTGAGGCAGGAGAATGGCTTGAACCTAGGAGGTGAAGGTTGCAGTGAGCTGAGATCATGCCATTGCACTGCAGCCTGAGAGACAGAGCAAGACTCTGTCTCAAAACAACAACAACAAAAAAGAAATTTTAGAAATATCTATATTCTATGAGAAAACAAAATGAGGCAGATCTCAAAACAAAATTGGTATCCCCAGTTGGTTTCTCAGAACTCTTTTTCTGGAAATTAGTGAGGTTTGCAGCCTCTGTCCCCAGTGGTGGATGGAAGTAGCATGTTTGTTAATTTCAGTAGCACATTATTAAACTGAAAGAGTGTTTTAGAATAATATAGGTTGGCCTTTCTTCTACCTTTGGGAGTTATTAAACCCTGGCTTTGATGTCCAGAGACCTCTTTCATTAGGCACAAGAATAATGATATGGTTGTCAACTTTTAACAACTCAAATGTTCCCCAATAAATGTGCTGAGTGGTGGTACTGACAAGTAAAGTGAAAAGACTGCCATTTGCCTGTACATGGATTACTAATGCCAACTTTTGTTGATACTAATGCCAACTTTTGTTGATACTAACACGAACTGGAAGAGAAATTCCATACTTGTCAACTGCTCTCTGAAATTACACCGATTCTGTGTACGCAATTAAAGCCTTGAGATTATAACCAAACACTCATAAGTCTATAAACTCTGGAGAGGTGAGAAGCTGACATAGTTTTAGATGTTATGACATCTTATAAGCAAATGCTTTCAACATTTCAAACACGGCATGCCTTGCTATCTGGTGTGGGGAGAAAGAAGAAGGGAAGGGTCATTCTCCTTTCACCTTACCTTTTGCCTTACACACATTTGTATGTGGGCAAATGAATGGCTTTATGATGTCCACATCGCTGGTCTTTGTTAAAGAGAATTCAGATTTGGATCACCAAACTATCTTCATAAAAATGGGATATGCGACCAGGTGTAGGGGTTCAGCCTGTAATCCCAGTACTTTGGGAAGTCAATGCAGGAGAATTGCTTAAGCTCAGGAGTTCAAGACCAGCCTGGCCAACACGGTAAGACTCTGTCTCTACTAAAAATACAAAAATTAGCCAGGTATGGTGGCGCCTGCCTGTAATCCCAGCTACAAGGGAGGCTGAAGCAGGAGAATCACTTGAAACTGGGAGGCGGAGGTTGCAGTGACCAGAGCATACCACTGCACTCCAGCCTGAGTGACCAAAAAATAAAAAGATATTTGCCATCTCTAACAAGCTATTGTATTTACCAAAAGAGTACAGTGTAAACCCTACTAGGATTATTTGACCATGACCATCCAACATTCTTTGATTAGTTAAATGTGGAAAGAAACCATTTCTTAATTAAGCAATTCTTAATTCAAGGCCCAATGTGGAATAAACCATTTGCTCAGAGTGGTATGGGTGTTTTGACTGCTCAAAGTATGGTAAGAGCTTTTACTCCAAAGTCTAAATGGAAAAAGCAGTAAGGTAATAGGTTGACCGCACATTTCTTCTTTTAAAATAATAAATAAATAAAAGTATTTATTTATTTATTTATTTACTGTAGAGACAGGGTCTCCCTATGTTGCCCGGGCTGGTCCCGAACTCCTGGGCTCAAGCGATTTTCCTGCCTTGGCCTCCCAAAGGGCTAGGATTACAGGTGTGGGCCACCACATCCAGCCATTGATTACACATTTATACCCTGTGGGTTCCTCAGGGGTTGGCCCTTCTGGCCAAGAATTTGAGTCTGGTCTGGGTATTTCCTAGATTTGCAAACTGGCACCCCCTGCTGGTAAATGCAAATGTTCACTCCCAAGAATGAGAATTGGGAAATTTGTTCATTTCCATCCCAGTTAGAGGTACATTAGGTACAGAAATAATCAAATTATCTTAATTAAAAGAACACAACTGAACTACAAAGTGGTTGCACAGCACCCCAGGGATAGAAAAATCCAGCCCTGCTGGCAGTTTCTCTGTGAACAACTCATAGAGAGTTGTCCATCTTGTGCATTTGTCCATCTTGTTGTGCATTTTGAATCTGAGGACAAAACCGGTCATCTCCTTTCAGGGTCTGGGGACCTAGGATCAGAATACGTTTTGCTTTGTTAAGACTCAGTCTTAAGCAAAAGGAAAAATTTCTAACATAGGAAAGGATCAATCAGTGGTTTTACATGCAGTTTTCACAGTACAAGGGCTATGTAAATTGTCATTTGTGTTTAAAATGTGGATATGTAGCCTATCAGACTGGGTCTCGCCCTTAACTTCTCTGTGTTCTATTATGAGATTCTGAACTCCCCAGAGAAAGCCTGCTCTCTTGCAAAGACAGCTTTTGATGAAGCCATTGCTGAACTTGATACATTAAGTGAAGAGTCATACAAAAACAGCATGCTAATAATGCAATTACTGAGAGACAATTTGACATTGTGGACATCGGATACCCAAGAAGACAAAGCTGAAGCAGGAGAAGGAGGGGAAAATTAACCGGTCTTCCAACTTTTGTCTGCCTCATTCTAAAATTTACACAGTAGACCATTTGCCATCCATGCTGTCCCACAAACAGTTTTTTGTTTACAATTTGTGACAGGTTTATGTTACTTCTATTAGAATTTCTATATTTCCCATGTGGTTCTTATGTTTAATATTAGGAGAGTAGAGCCAGTTAACACTAGGGAGTTATCTGTTTTCATCTTGAGGTGGCCAATATGGGGATGTGGAATTTTTATACAAGTTATAAATGTTTGGCATAGTACTTTTGGTACATTGTGTCTTCACCAGGACCAGTGTAAAACCGCTTCCATGTCTAAGCAAAGAAAACTGCCTACATATTGGTTTGTCCTGGTGGGGAATAAAAGGGAGCATTGGTTCCAGTCACAGGTGTAGTAATTGTGGGTACTTTAAGGTCTGGAGCACTTAGAAGGCTGTGGTAGAAACATACCCCATGGACACCACAGGTTAAACCATGTGTATCTGTGGAACACTCAATCTCAATGTGCACACCTTTGACTACAGCTGCAGAAGTGTTCCTTTAGACAAAGTTGTGACCCATTTTACTCTGGATAAGGGCAGAAATGGTTCACATTCCATTATTTGTAAAGTTACCTGCTGTTAGCTTTCATTATTTTTGCTATACTCATTTTATTTGTATTTAAATATTTTAGGCAACCTAAGAACAAATGTAAAAGTAAAGATGCAGTAAAAATGAATTGCTTGATATTCATTACTTCATGTATATCAAGCACAGTAAAACAAAAACTCATGTATTTAACTTTTCTTTAGGTTTTTTGCTTTTGTGATTTTTTTTTTTTTTTTTTTTTTTTTTTGATACTTGCCTAACATGCATGTGCTGTAAAAATAGTTAACAGGGAAATACCTTGAGATGATGGCTAGCTTTGTTTAATGTCTTATGAAATTTTCATGAACAAGCCAAGCATAATCGTTAAGAACACGTGTATTAAATTCATGTAAGTGGAATAAAAGTTTTATGAATGGACTTTTCAACTACTTTCTCTACAGCTTTTCATGTAAGTTAGTCTTTTGGTTCTGAAACTTCTCTAAAGGAAATTGTACAATTTTTGAAATTTATTCCTTATTCCCTCTTGGCAGCTAATGGGCTTTTACCAAGTTTAAACACAAAATAACAACAAAAATACTACTAATATAACTACTGTTTCCATGTCCCATGATCCCCTCTCTTCCTCCCCACACTGAAAAAAATGAGTTCCTATTTTTTCTGGGAGAGGGGGAGATTGATTAGAAAACAATATAATATGTTCCATTTAAAATTTTGGTCTATGGCATTTTCTAACTTAGGAAGCCACAATGTTCTTGGCCCATCATGACATTGGGTAGCATTAACTATAAGTTTTGTGCTTCCAAATCACTTTTTGGTTTTTAAGAATTTCTTGATATTCTTATAGCCTGTCTTCGATTTTGATCCTTTAGTCTTTCTATTTGTCCGGTGTACAAAATTACCTTCCTTTTTTAGCCTTCTGTCTTGTCACCAACCATTCCTACTTGGTGGCCATGTACTTGGGAAAAGGCCGCATGATCTTTCTGGCCCCACTCAATGTCTAAGACACCCTGCTTCCTTTGCTTGCACCCCACAGACTATTTCCCTCATCCTATTTACTGCAGCAAATATCTCTTTAGTTGATGAGATTGTGTTTATCTCCCTTTAAAACCCTACCTATCCTGAATGGTCTGTCATTGTCTGCCTTTAAAATCCTTCCTCCTTCTTCTTCCTCTCTTCTCTAAATAATGATGGGGCTAAGTTATACCCAAAGCTCACTTTAACAAAATATTTCCTCAGTACTTTGCAGAAAACATCAAACAAAAATGCCATTTTAAAAGAGGTGTATTTTTTTCTTTTAGAATGTAAGCTCCTCAAGAGCAGGGACAATGTTTTCTGTATGTTCTATTGTGCCTAGTACACTGTAAATGCTCAATAAATATTGATGATGGGAAAATAAATAAATAATAAAATAAAATAAAATGTGGATATGTAGGCTGAGCGTGGTGGCTCATGCCTGTAATTATAGCACTTTGGGAGACCCAGGCAGAAGGGTCACTTGAGGCCAAGAATTCAAGACCAGCATAGACAACATAGCAAAACCCCATCTATAAAAAAGTTAAAATGTAGATATGTAAATATATATTTATATTTTAGCATATACATATAGCCTGGTATATACATATGCCCTTTTTTTCTGGAAGTATACACAAGACATATTATTTTCTCATGGAAGGACTAAAGGATATGGGAAGGAAACTTCACTACCTATTTTATACCCTTCTGTATTTGACTTTTACCATAGATATTTATTACTTTTTAAAATTAACAGCTTATTTTGATGGACTATTTAAATTTTGGAATGTTCAGATATTGTGAAATATTTAAATTTTTCTTATAGGCTTTTAATGTTAAAATTGAATATTATCTAAAAGAATTTTTTAAAAGTTTCCAAAAATATTTTAGTAACTACATTAAAGGATAAAGACAAAAGTAGAGAAACTACCAGAAATTTTTTAAAAATTTTTTAAAATTTCCAAAATTTTATGAAAATAAATGATTTGAGTCTCAGCCTCCTGAGTAGCTGGGACTACAGTCACATGCCGTCATGCCCACCTAATTTTTTATACTTTTTGTAGAGACAGGGTCTCACCATGTTGCTCACCTGTTGCCCAGGCTGGTCTTGAACTCTTGGACTCAAGAGATCCACTGCTTTGGACTCCCAAAGTGCTGGGATTACAGGTGTGAGCCACCATGCCTGGCCAAATTTATATTTTCATATGTATTATTTTTTAATGAATTAAGTTTAAATGGGACTCCTTGGTATTTGTTATTCATTTACTGATTCAACAAATATTTTCCAAGTACCTACCATATTCCATTAAAGGAGCTAAATGCCTGAATTCAAAAATGCATAAAACACAGTGCTTGCTTTCAATGCAATCACATTCCAGTGCCTTTACTTTGCAGAAAGGATGATGTCATCTCCTCAAGGAGCTCCTTTTATTGTCTTCCTCGGCACTTTACAGTCAGAACATAAATGAATATTAAAATTAGAATCAAGAGAATATATTTTTCCCTGTATCCTGTATTCTTTTTTTTTTTTTAATCCTGTATTCTTATAATTAATTATAGGCCATCTTAGTAGTTATTTTAATGTAGAAGCTAAAGTAAGAGACTAGTTAGGCTGGGTGGCTCATGCGTGTAGTCCCAGCACTTTGGGAGACTGAGGCAGGTGAATTGCTTGAGCTCAGGAGTTCGAGACCAGCCTTGGCAACATTGTAAAACCCTGTCTCTACTAAAAATACAAAAATTAGCCAGGCATGGTGGCACATGCCTGTAGTCCCAGTTACTCAGGACAGGTGAGGTGGAAGGATTGCTTGAACCCAGGAGGTCAAGCTTGCATTCAGCCATGATCACATCACTACACTGTAGCCTGGGCAACAAAGCAAGACTGTCTCTCAAAAAATAAAAAATAAAAATAAAGAGACTAATTAATTCATCTGAGCAGTTACCTTAAAAATATAAGGATTTATTTGGGAAATAGCAGGATTTTCTTTTTTTTTTTTTTTGAGACGGAGTCTCGCTCTGTCGCCCAGGCTGGAGTGCAGCCGCCGGATCACAGCTCACTGCAAGCTCCGCCTCCCGGGTTTACGCCATTCTCCTGCCTCAGCCTCCTGAGTAGCTGGGACTACAGGCATCCGCCACCTCGCCCGGCTAGTTTTTTGTATTTTTTAGTAGAGACGGGGTTTCACCGTGTTAGCCAGGATGGTCTCGATCTCCTGACCTCCTGATCCGCCCTCCTCGGCCTCCCAAAGTGCTGGGATTACAGGCTTGAGCCACCGTGCCCGGCCAACAGGATTTTTTTTAAAAGAAAAATACACATTTACAAGCAAGATAAATAAACAAAATATTTCCAGAATACTATTCTGATACTCAAAAACACAAGGCACTCACTGGTGGGCAAGTTAACTATTATTTTCATTACTTACATACAATCACTTGCCAAAATCCCTTGCCAACTTTGGAAGAATTCTCAAAAACTGACTCTGTGGTGCATCACTAAAGAAATATCATAAATGTTTCTAAAATCTTGATTTCTTAGCCTTTTTCCACCGCTAAAGCCTACCATTAAATTGCAGTCATCTAAAAAAGAATAGAGTGGCTGGGTGCAATGGCTCACACCTGTAATCGCAGCACTTTGGGAGGCTGAGGCGGGCAGATCACGAGGTCAGGAGTTCAAGACCAGCCTGGCCAGCATGGTGAATCCCCGCCTCTACTAAAAATACAAAATTTAGCTTGGCATGGTAGCGGGCGCCTGTAATCCCAGCTATTCAGGAGGCTGAGGCAGGAGAATTGCTTGAACTCGGGAGACGGAGATTGCAGTGAGCCGAGATCATACCACTGCACGCCAGCCTGGGTAACAGAGCAAGACTCCGTCTCCCAAAAAAAAAAAAAAGAATAGAGCCCAGGAGTAGACTCTACATAAACAGCAAGGTAGACTCTACACAAACATAAAACAAGGTTTTAATCCTTGCTGTTTATTGTCTCCAAAATACATTTAAAAGTGAATTAATTAAAAATACTTTTAATGTTATTCAAAAGGATAACAACAATTGAAAAACCTCACGTGAATATAAAATCAACAGCTGATTCAAAATGGCACATGGAAAATGTGTAGCCTTTCATCGTGAAAAATGCCTAACCTTGTGATAGCACCAGAGTTTGCCATCCTTTGCAAAGGATTCTGTTAACATATTTAATATTCCATGATAAATAAGGATCTGTGGTAGTTGACAACCTTAAAGGAGAGCAAGTGTGTAGATGACATATTTCCTAAGGTTCTTATCAGTTCTGAATTCTGTAACAAAACAGAAATATTTGGTATAGTTCATCCTATTATTTTTGCTGTTGTTCATTCTCATTCCATCATGATTATGACTGTGTGACTTTATTATTGTGAGTTCCCTAAAATTCGCTAATTCCTTTCTCTAGCCACCTGTACCTAAAGGTTTACACTTTCTTTTTAGGGTCCCATTTTCTATACTGAATGGCCCCATGGCCACAATGAAGAAAGTCACCCTCACACTCTTAAATAATCACATAATTTTTATTGGCTTTGTTTTTTATCGTTTTAAATGTATAACCATTCTAAGTAGCTAAGAAAACTGTTCATGGCTTAGCAGTTTTGTAGAACAATATAATCAAGAACATGGAAACATCCTTCTTGTGGTTCCAACAGTCTCTCTATAACCGCACTCCTTACAGAATACATGTAAATATAGAAAGATAAGATACATAACCACAAGCTTCACTACCATTTTTGTCTTCTCTGTGATAACGCGCTGTGTGGGTTCACTCTTCTAGCTATGTGGCTGTTGAAAGGTTCACCGCTTCTCCTGTTTCTTCTTCTTTGGTTTCAGCCCCTTCCCTCACTTTCTCATTCTCCATCTCTGTTTCCACCTTTTCCCCTGTCTCACCTGGAAAAAGTAACCAAAGGAGATACTAAGAGACACTTATTTAGAGTTAACAAATTATCCCACAGTTTGTCTCCAATGGGGGGCAGTTCTTGATCTTTAGGTCTAAACAGTAAGTTTATCTGGGGGTATCAAGAAAAGTAATCATCTCGGCTGGGCACAGGGGCTCACACCTGTAATCCGACACCTTGGGAGGCCGAGGAAGGTGGATTGCCTGAGGTCAGGAGTTCAGGAGCCTGGCCCAAAGTAATGAAACCCCATCTCTACTAAAAATACAAAAATTAGCTGGGCATGGTGGCACAAGCCTGTAATCCCAGCTACTCGGGAGGCTGAGGCAAGAGAATCACTTGAAACCAGGAGGCAGAAGTTGCCATGAGCCGAGATCACACCACTGCACTCCAGTCTGGGAGACAGAAGAAGACCCTGTCTAAAAAAAAAAAAAAAAAAGGAAAAGAAAAAGAAAAGTAATCATCTCGATTCTCTCAGAGCCTCTGAATGGCTGATGTCAAGTCAATTAACATCTCAAGTCTTGGCATACTCTTATGAAATAAATTCTCTCTATAAAATCAGGATGCAAAATTACCAAAGAAATGGCGGTAGAACATGTTACAATAGAAAGTTCATGACCAGGTGTGATGGTTCACACCTGTAATCCCAATGCTTTGGGAAGCTGAGGCAAGAGGATCACTTGAGGCCAGGAGTTCAAGACCAGCCTGGGCAACAAGACCTCCTGTCTTTACAAAATATTTTTCAAAAATTAGCTGGGCAGTTGGGTGTGGTGCCTCACGCCTATAATTCCAGCACTTTGGAAAGCTGAGGCAGGCAGATGGCTTGAGCCTAGGAGTCTGAGACCAGCCTGGCCAACATGGTAAAACCTTGTCTTTACAAAAAATACAAAAATTAGCCAGGGATGGTGGCGCCCAGCTACTCAGGAGGCTGAGGAGGGAGAATGTATTGAGCCTGGGAGGCAGAAGTTACAATGAGCTAAGAATACCACTGCACTCCAGCCTGGGTAACAGAGCAAGACTCTGTCTCAATAATAATAATAATAATTTTTTAAAAGAAAAAAAAGTAGCCAGGCAAGGTGGCACATTCCTGTAGTTCTATAGCTACTTGGGAGCTGGGGCAAGAGGATCCCTTGAGTCCAGGAGTTGGAGATTATAGTGAGCTATGACTGTATCACTGCACTCCAGCTTGAAGATCTTGTCTCTGAAGAAAGAAAAAGAAAGAGAGAAAGAGAGAGAGAGGGAGAAAGAGAGAGAGAGGGAGGGAGGGAGGAAAGAAAGAAAAGAAAAGAAAGAAAGAGAAAGGAAAAGAAAAGAAAGAAGAAAAGAGAAAGCAAGCAGGACTAATTTGTAAGTAAATCAAAGGGTAGTCTACGGGTGCCCCCAAACCTGTCTGGCTTGGCCATTATGTGTTTAAATACAATCGTTAAACATTTACAGACAGCCAACACTAACAAGTCTGGACATTGCGCATACAACCCTGTTTCCCTGAGTAGTTGGCTTTGGCAACATTGGCTCTAGTTCCATGGCTGGAGCAGTGCAGAGCTTCCTCTTTTGACAAGGCTGTGCTCTCCTGTTTGCCAAGGTCCCCTGGGCGCCCACGGTATGACGAGTGTCCTTCACCTCACTCATTTTCAGTATCCTAGACCTAAAGACTTTTGAGTTTGCCAATCCTGATGTAAAAACTATCTGCTTTTATTTGCCTCTCCCAAGTTGTTCCCAGAGCACTTCTTACACATTCTTAGGAAAGCAGTTCCCACAACAGACTATGGTGATGCACGCACATCCTGCCTTCCCACACTAGACAGTGAGTCCCTTGAGGACAGAGACTGACTCTTCCTCAGTCTGCATCTCAGCACCTAGCATATGTTCAGTTAATAAATGAAAGAATTGGCCAGACGCAGTGGCTCATGCCTGTAATCCCAGCACTTTGGGAGGCCGAGGCAGCGGATCATGAGGTCAGGAGTTGGAGACCAGCCTGACCAACATGGTGAAACCTCGTCTCTACTAAAAATACAAAAAGTAGCTGGGCATGGTGGTGTGCACCTGTAGTCCCAGCTCCTCGGGAGGCTGAGGCAGGAGAATCGCTTGAACCCAGAAGGCGGAGGTTGCAGTGAGCCGAGATTGCACCACGGCACTCCAGCCTGGGCAACAGAGCGAGACTCCATCTCAATAAATAAATAAATAAATAAAATGAAAGAATTAAAAAAAAACAGATGGATGATTATAATGAATGCTTCACTTAATTATACTGAACTGTGACGCTAAAATTTACCAAAATGTAAATCATACCCCAGAAGAAAATATTTTCTTAAATTATAATACCAATAAAGAACACTGTAAACATCATTTGTTTTATGCTGGTAAAATACATTTAAAATTTTAAAACACTATATGCTAAGACATAGTACATTTTCTCTGGTCTTCTAATACAGATTTTAAAACTACAGAAGAACAAGAGCAGACTGACAGTCATTTTCTTTTTTCTTTTTTTTTTTTTTTTTTTTTTGGAGAACGAGGTCTCACTATGTTGTCCAGGCAGGTCATGAACTGCTGGGCTCAAGCTATCCTCCCCCCTCTGCCTCCTGAAGTGCTGGGATTACAGATGTGAGCCACTGCACCCTGACCTGACAGTCATTTTCTAAGATAAGCTTCACAAAGATGAAAATAACATTCTAAGATCCATTATGTATATACCATTTCATTGGAAGGTGAATTCCTCCAGTAATCATCTATTCACCTTTACTTTGGATCCTTATTTCATACATGGGGCCTGATGAAGCATCAACTTGGAAAAATTCAGACAGTTTCACACGTTGCCTTCAAAGTTAGACACTATTTAAACACTAGGTTAAAATTTTGAACAGAGATGATGTTTCGGAAAAGTTTTGCTGATAAACTGAGCATTAATTGAATGCCTCTTTCCCAGGCATAGAAGCCTTTTTGGTTTGGTCAAACGAACTTCAACCACCTGAAAGTGACTTCAGGTACTGTGTGTCAGTCACCCCACCCCACCCGCCAGAGCTGGTCTCCTATGGAACACATCTAAACATCCAGAAGGTTTGCCAGCATAACTTTTACCTTCAATGTGTTGGTCCTCTTCATTAGTATGGATGTTCCTGACCATTTCCACATATGCTCCTGTCTCTACATTTCGTGCTGGATGTTCCATGCTTCCAACTATTCCTTCAGATTGAATCTGCTCCATGTTTCCTGGACTTTCAGGAGTTTTATGGAGTGGATCATTCATAACAGGCTTTTCCACAAGCTGACTTCTGTCCAATATTTCTGGTGTTACATTCTCTTTAGGAATTGTTTCTAGAAGCTGGGGCTGCTCCTCTTTTCCCAATGTTGCCTGAAGTTGCTGCTCTTCAGCTGTTTCCACAAACTGACTTCCTTCCAATATTTCTGGAGATTCGTTCTCTTTGGAAATTGCTTCTAGAAGCGGGGCCTGCTCATCCTTTCCCATTGTGCCCTGAGGTTGTAGCTCTCCAGCTGTTTGCAGAGGCTGAACATTCCCAGTTGTTCCTAGAGGCTTCATCTCTGCAGCAGTTTGTGGATTCTCAGTGGCCTCCACTGCTCTGAGGGACTCCTTCTCTCCTCCTGTCCCCAAAGGCTGACCCTTGGCTTCTGGTCCTAAAGGCTCAGCTTCAGCATTTCCTTTTAGAGGCTCAGCCTCTGTCCCTGCTCCTGTATCTTTCTTCTTTCCTTCTGCTGCTGAGGCATCCTCTTTGCCACCTGGCTGAGGTGGCCCAGATTCCTTCAGTCCCTCTCCAGGCTGAGTCTTTTCTGTGGACCCTGATTGGTCTGCAGCATTCCTTCCAGGGGCTACGTCCTTGGCCAGGGACTGCTCTTGGAGGAGTTTAACACCATTCGCTGTAGGCTCTGCTGAAACCTTGAGCTTTTGTAAGGGAGGATGGCTTTCCCTTTGTACATTGCCATCAACAGTAGATTCTCTTCCCAATGTATGTGGCTTTGGTTGGGCAAAGCAGGACCCACTTTCTTCTGCGGGTGAAAAATGCTCATTTGAAGTTACTTTTAGTTATTCATTTGAAAAATAAAAAGAAAAGAGAAAACACAAATTATTGTTTAGTTTTATCTTGAAAAGTGAATTGACATCACAAAGTAGATTTAACAGTTCAAGACAGTTCCAAGTATATCTGAGTACAGAAAGGCCATACCATGACCCTAACACTCTCCAAGTCAAATCCCTTCATTGTCTTCATCTCAAACATTTCATCTTAAGCTCTGAAGTCCTCCAAAACCACAGTTTTGTCCTGTGTGCTCCTTGTGCATCTTTTCATGGCTCCTGTCCCAGATTCTAACTGAGCTTACTCCACTTTGTTTCTCTGTTCTTTTCCTTGTCTCACACTTTCTCATCTTGAAACCTAGAAGGTTTCCTTTTTTTTTTTTTTTTTTTTTTTGAAATTTTTTTTCCATTTTTTGCAGGGGGGAGGGCAATAGAAGATTCCTAAACTTAGAAGATTTCATGATGTGAGGTCCTTGGGCTGCTAGAGAGGTCTTACTTTCCTTCTAACACAGAAAAGCCCCCAGCAAATGGAAAAGGGACTGTGGCAGAGAAGCCCTAATAGGTAAAGGCTAAGATGTCTGAGAAGGGAAGTAGCAGAGACAGTTCAGCCTGAGTTGCATGTCATTTGGGGGACACAGTGGGAAAAGAAATCAACAGAAAGTAGGGAAACATGCATTTTACTTGTGGCCATTGTTCCAACTGTATGAGCTTGGAAACTTAGCTCCCAATGATCTTGTCTCTAAAACAGCAGTGAATCTCTCTTCTTTCCCTCATATTGATCTCAGAGTTGCATGAGGCATGATAGTTTAAAGGATGCAAAAGTGCGCTGGATAGTTAAAGATAAGAAATATATTTAAGATTGGCAAAATGTTGATACTCTTTGGCCCAGAAGTTCTACTTCTGGAAATTTTTGTTGTCGTCGTTTTACTTCTTGAAAATTTATTCTAAAAGCATAAACCTATGTAGATGCTTTGGGAGAGAATATATATGTGTGTGTATATATATATATAATCCCAATATTCTTCCATGTTTTTATTTTTGTTTTACTTTTCTGTTTAAAGAGACAGGATCTCGCTATGTTGCCCAGGCTGGTCTTGAACTCCTGGGCTCAAGTGATTCTCCTGCTGTAGCCTCCCAAAGTCCTAGGATTTATAGGCATGAGCCACCACACCCACCCCACAGTGTTCTTTATAGCAGCAAAAGCTAGAAAACAACTTAAAAGTCTAATAAGTTAGAGAATGGATAAATATTCCATACCATGGAATATTATTATACCATGAAAAAGATGATTATGAAGACCAGATGCTAAAATAAGAAAATAATTATGATACAATAACTTGAGAAATCACTCATGATTGGGTTGATCAAATAAAGTATTGCATATAAAGTACTTATTAACCCAAAGTCTACTGTGCGATTAAGTGCTGAACAAGTTAGCTATCAATTTCATATAAAGTATGATTACAGCAATGTTGAAAGAAAGGCAGGCAGGGGAGGAAGGGCAAAAGAGGGAAAATAAATCACAAATGAGCAGGGAGGAAACTGGAAGAAAATAAGTCAAAAGTGAAAGTGGGTCTCTAGGGGATCTTTTTCCTCTTCTTTTTTTCCCCAAAGATTGTTTTTCTTCTTTTCTTTTTTCCCACTAAGTTACCATCCACCTGTCATATGTGCATGCAGTTTAGAGTTATCTGCTTATCTAGTGTAAGCTAAAGACAAGTAATACTCAGGTCTCCTCTCCCATTTCCCCTTCTAAAAAAGAAATATTTGCTTATAGAAGCAATAATTCGCTTATAGAAGCTAATTGTTTTAGCTGTTTTGGAGGAATATTTTTTTCTATGTTGCTAAATGAATTGTGCTTCAGGATTTTTCAGTTTGGGCCTTTCAATTAACTTTTTTTTTTTTTTTTTTTTTTTTTTTAATAGCGATGTGGTCCCATGCTGTTCAAGTTGCCCAGGCTGATCTCAAACTCCTGGGCTCAAGTGATCCACCAGCCTTGACCTCCCAAAATGCTGGGATTATAGGTGTAAGCCACCACGCCCTACTCAATTAACTTTTACTCTGGAAGATAAAAACTTAGCTCTTTTCCTATTCTCCTCGACCACCAGCCACTCTCTCCTGTTACACATTCACATTTCCTTTTTTTTTTTTTTTTTTTTTTTTCGAGAGAGTGGTGACACCCTACCTTGTTTTACCTGAGTGACTCTCTCCCAGCAGAGAGAGAGACAGTCAGACTCCATTTTTAGTTTCTTCACTTGCAGCTCCCTTTCACCTCCTTCCCTTAAGGCACACCTAGTGTAAAACTGACTCAAAGCACGTCCAGGAATGCACCTACTGATAAGATATTGAGGCAAGCTGCACCAGCAGCTCCAGGGAACGCGCTTGGTGCATGGCACCCAAACCCCTGCATTCATCACTGTGATAGTTTAAGCCCCTGCACCTGGAACTGTTTATTTTTTTGTAACTGTATTTGTAACCAATTGATTTTTTAACTTTTTGCCAGTTCTGCTTCTGTAAAAATTGCTTCAGCTAAAATCCTCCCTCCCCTACTTAGACCACGGTATAAAAACAAAACTAGCCCCTTCCTCGGCGCCCAGAGAATTTTGAGCGTTAGCTGCCTCTCGGACGCCGGCAAATAAAGGACTCTTTAATTTGTCTCAAAGTGTGGCATTTCTCTATAAGTCGCTTAGTCACAACCGAGTCTCACTCTGTCACCCAGGCTGGAGTGCAGTGGCCAGATCTCAGCTCACTGCAAGCTCCGCCTCCCGGGTTCACGCCACTCTCCTGCCTCAGCCTCCGGAGTAGCTGGGACTACAGGCTCCCGCCACCACGCCCAGCTAATTTATTTGTATTTTTAGTAGAGACGGGGTTTCACCGTGTTAGCCAGGATGGTCTCGATCTCCTGACCTCGTGATCCGCCCGTCTTGGCCTCCCAAAGTGTTGGGATTACAGGCGTGAGCCACCGCGCCCGGCCCACATTTCCTTTCAGTTCGTGACTGTACATTAATTATTTAAAATAGTAATGTTGTAATTTGGATCATACCAATATCCAATTATATATATGTCGGTATAATGACTGTGTCTTTTATGAAGAACTGAGCCATATATTAAGCTATTACAATTTTTTATTTTTCCCCGAGTTAATAATTGTCATGCCTTTTCATTTCCTAGGAGTTCAGGTATTATCATTTATTCAACTCACTGCCATTTTTCTCTCTTTTGAACACACGTATTCATATCAAACAGCCTATCAATTTAATCTTCATGAAGAGGAAGGACTTACTGAGGTACCAAGCCACCAGCTCCGGAGCATTTTAAGGAGCCTGTGGTATCCAGGGTGGTTCCCAGTTTTCTCTACTGCTAATCAAATTGAGCTTTCCTTGGCATGTTAAAAGAGTTATCACATGTCTGTCTGCTTCCTAAACTCCAGTATTGTTGTATTATTGTCTTTCTTTTCCCTGTTCTTCCCATTTCTGTGGGTTTAAACTATTTTTTTAAATCTCTTTACTGTCATATTAGTGGTTTTCAGGAAGGCACAAAATGAGATCCATATCTTCAATCTACCACCTTCACCAACACCTCTGAAGATGCTTTAATGATTATTTATAATGTAAAAAAGAAAACTTTCCAAATGAAAACACGGGATGTACAAAAGCAGTTTACGTACAAAGATGAAAACTACAGGCTCTAGTACCACAGCTGAAGCCATCAGAAGCAGTAATCTAACAAAAACAAACCCATGGGATAAACGCTGTGTGACCTCTGTGTACTCAGAGTGGCAAGAGGTCACACATGAGTTGAGTGTGCTCAGAAAGTTTCTATGAGGCCGGGCGCGGTGGCTCAAGCCTGTAATCCCAGCACTTTGGGAGGCCAAGACGGGGGGATCACGAGGTCAGGAGATCGAGACCATCCTGGCCTACACGGTGAAACCCCGTCTCTACTAAAACAATACAAAAAACTAGCCGGGCGAGGTGGCGGGCGCCTGTAGTCCCAGCTACTCAGGAGGCTGAGGCAGGAGAATGGCGTGAACCCGGGAGGCGGAGCTTGCAGTGAGCTGAGATCCTGCCACTGCACTCCAGCCTGGGCGACAGAGCGAGACTCCGTCTCAAAAAAAAAAAAAAAAAGAAAAAAAAGAAAGTTTCTATGAGTTCCAGGAGAACACACGGGGAAGACTGGAGGACTCAGGAAAGGATAGTGTGGCTGGAGGCTGGCGCAGAAGCCGGGTCAGGGAGGGCCCTGCAGGTGGTGCTAAAGAGTTTAGATTTTATCCTCAAGGCACCAAGAATAAGAATTTCTAGCAGGACTTTTTTTAAAAAGTTAAATAAATACACATGCACCATATTGCTCAGCCATTTAACTTATAGGTATTTTCCCAAGAGAAAAGAAACCACATGTCCATACACTTATACACAAATGTTCATAGCATCTTTATTTGTGACTGCCCAAACCCGGAAACAATCCAAATGTCTATCAACAGGTGAATGGGCCAAAAAATCTGTGGAACGTTCACACCAGGGAATACGACCCAGTAATAAAAAAAGAAATGAACAACTGATAAGTGCAACAACATGGATGATTTTCAAATAATTATGCTGAGTAAAAGAAGACAAAAAGATTACATAGCATATGATTTCATTTATATAAACTCTAGAAAATACCAACTTATCTACAGTGATAGAAAGCAGAACCATGGCTCTCTGGAGACTGGGATTGGGTAGACAGGAGGGAGATTTCAAAGGGGCACAATCTTGATTGTGCTGATGCTTCTATGGTGTACAGATATACCAGAGTTTACTACAATGTACACTATAAATGTGTACAGTTTACTGTATGTCAATTATACCTCCAAAAAACTGATCATTTTTAAAAAATAAAAATAAATAAAAGATAACTAAAATAAAGAATTGTGAGCAGAGAAATGAATCAATCCAATCTGGATTTTAAAAACCTCCCAGCTGGGTGCAGTGGCTCATGCCTGTAATCCCAGCACTTTGGGAGGCTGAGGTGGGGGGATCACCTGAGGTCAGGAGTTCGAGACCAGCCCGGCCAACATGGTAAAACCCTGTCTCTACTAAAAAAACAAAAATTAGCCGGGCGTGGTTGAATGCACCTGTAATCCCAGCTACTTGGGAGGCTGAGGCAGGAGAATCACTTGAACCCGGGAGGCAGAGGTTGCAGTGAGCCGAGATAGCACCATTGCACTCCAGCCTGGGGGATAAGAGTGAGACTTCATCTCAAAAAAAAAAAAAACAAAAAACTTCCCTCTGTAGAATGAATTAGAGGCAGGCAACACAGAAGTCAATGTGTCCAGTGACACAGGGCAAATAGGACTCAGAAATGAGAAGTAAAAATGACTGGATATAATGACAGTTCAGGGGCTGAAGAGAGAGGCAGGGTCTAGAGAAACACTGGTTCATAGCTCTGTTGCTGGAGATAGAAAATATAGGATAGACTAGGCACAGCATGCCTGTAATCCCAGAACTTTGGGAGGCTAAGGCAGGAGGGTCACTTGAGGCTAGGAGTTCAAGACCAGCCTAGGCAATATAGCAAGACCTGATTCCTACAAAAAAAAAATTTAATTAACTGGGCACGGTGGTGTGCACCTGTAGTACCAGTTACTTACAAGCCTGATGGAGGAGGATCACTTGGACCCAGGAGTTCAAGGCTGCAGTGAGCTGTGATTGTGCCACTGCACTCAGCCTGGGCAAGGGAGAGAGACCCTGCCTCTAAAAATATGTGTTCTGGGGAAGGAGAGAGGGATAGATGAATTTGGGCCAGTGAAAGAGACATGAATTGCTCAGGCTGGGGCATGGCATCTTGTAGATGGTTGTAGATTGTACATCCTGGTGGCAAATCCAGGAGGCTATTGAACATATAAATCTTAGCTGGAAACATATGTAACAGCCTGGAGCTGAGCTCTCTATCTTATTAACAAATATGTCTTCTGTTTTGAGAAAGGGGCAGTTTTTATAGAGAAGTTCCTGTGAGGAGGGAAATGAGGAGGGTAGCGGGGTGTGTGTGTGTGTGTGTGTCAATATCTCCATCTCCACCCTGCCTCGGGGACTAGGTGTGAATCCTCCTGCAGAGAAGGATTACAGCTGGAGATAGAGAAGCGGAACTCAAGAAAAACCTTATGAGACTTAGGGCTCAATTAGAATTGAGGAGAGGGCTATTTTTCACCTCCCCCATCCCCCCCCCACCTCATCATGAATGAAGCCTTCAAATTAATTGCAAGTAGGGCAACTTAATCAAGGTGATTTTTCAGGTCTAAAAAGAAATTCATCCTGAGAAGACAATGCATTTAGATATCACACAAAGGATGGTCTGGTGATAATTGCCTTAGGGAAAAAAAACAAGAAATGTGTTAATGTACTAATCACAGATGTCTGCCAAATTATATTTTCTGGTAAAATAGTTATTACAGTGATTAGTACTGTCAGTTAAATGAGACAAACCATTTTCATCCACCTGTGCCAATAGTGAGTACATTCTAAAGGCATCATTCTCCTACAGCAAAAATTGCGCAGAAAAAAATGTGCTGGCACACCCAAAACACAGCCACACAATTTTACATTTTGAAAAACATATTATGCTATCAGTCTAAGTTTTCTCTCCCAAAAAAAGCTTTGTGAAAGTTTGAGAAAATTGATTTCTCCACAAATGGTGTCCTAAGTGTCCAAGTGATCCGTTGATTTTTGCCATAGCTAGAATATTTACACCCATGATCACAATATCCATTCACTTTCATTCTTTTTTTTTTTTTTTTTTTTTTTTTTTTTT